>NC_090397.1:15423213-15694674 GCF_036365525.1 Heterodontus francisci | reverse complement strand
TAGAAGGCGAGGAGAGGGAGCAAGCGGGCAGCTCCGAGCGGAGAGGCCAATAGTGCGCACAAGTACAACCTCCGCTCCCGGCAGCCAGGCCAGAAGGACAAGCGTATTGTGGCCCTGGTGCTGGCTCGGGGCGGCAGCAAGGGGATCCGGCTGAAGAACATCAAATCGCTGGCCGGGGTGCCGCTGGTCGGCTGGGTGCTGCGATGTGCCCTCGATTGCGGTCTGTTTGAAAGGTAAAGGTGAATCCCGGGTGCGGAGAGAGAGCAGAGGGCCAGGATGGGGGGGAGAGAGGCGGCTGTGGGAGTGAGGAGGAAGGGAATGGGTGTGAGGGGGGAGTGTGGGTTTGGGGAAAAGGGTGTGAGGGGGGAGTGTGGGTTTGGGGAAAAGGGTGTGAGGGGGGGGGAGTGTGGGTTTGGGGAAAAGGGTGTGAGGGGGGGGAGTGTGGGTTTGGGGAAAAGGGTGTGGGGGGGGGGAGTGTGGGTTTGGGGAAAAGGGTGTGGGGGGGGGAGTGTGGTTTGGGGAAAAGGGTGTGGGGGGGGGAGTGTGGGTTTGGGGAAAAAGGGTTGTGGGGGGGGGGGAGTGTGGTTTGGGGAAAAGGGTGTGGGGGGGGGGAGTGTGGGTTTTGGGGAAAAGGGTGTGAGGGGGGGGGAGTGTGGGTTTGGGGAAAAGGGTGTGAGGGGGGGGAGTGTGGGTTTGGGGAAAAGGGTGTGAGGGGGGGGAGTGTGGGTTTGGGGAAAAGGGTGTGAGGGGGGGGAGTGTGGGTTTGGGGAAAAGGGTGTGAGGGGGGGGAGTGTGGGTTTGGGGAAAAGGGTGTGAGGGGGGGGAGTGTGGGTTTGGGGAAAAGGGTGTGAGGGGGGGGAGTGTGGGTTTGGGGAAAAGGGTGTGAGGGGGGGGGAGTGTGGGTTTGGGGAAAAGGGTGTGAGGGGGGGGGGGAGTGTGGGTTTGGGGAAAAGGGTGTGAGGGGGGGGGAAGTGTGGGTTTGGGGAAAAGGGTGTGAGGGGGGGGAGTGTGGGTTTGGGGAAAAGGGTGTGAGGGGGGGGAGTGTGGGTTTGGGGAAAAGGGTGTGAGGGGGGGGGGAGTGTGGGTTTGGGGAAAAGGGTGTGAGGCAAGGGCTGAACATGTGCTGTTAGCTGCCTGAACCCCAAGCTCTAGAATTTCCTTCCTAAAACAGTCTTTTTTTTTTAAGATACTTCCTCTTGTCAAGCTTTTAGCCACCTGTCCTAATTGCTCCTTACATGGCTCGACGTTTGTTTGACGTTACTGTGAATCTTTACGATGTTTTACTACGTTAAAGATCCTCTATAATGCAAGTTCTTGTACAGCCCATCGTTTTGTTAAATCTTTTGAACCAATTCAGTGAGGTCTTGAGTTTACCTTCTACTGTGAAATTGAGTCACAAGAGTGAGGCACTGGAGTTTTTTTCCTTACCTTTTCCCCTGTTCCTTGTGTGCTGATTCTGTGAATAGGAAGAGTGCGATAGTTAGTTTCCCCAGCACTCTTGTTCTTTGATTTACCTATTGAACCTGCAGCAGTTGTGTGTTAAAGACAGGGTAGACTGGCATGTCATTTAAATAGTTTTTTTGTCGCCAGTACAAACCAGGGGAGGTAAAAGGCATACAGCTGGCTCAATGAAGAGTGCAGGAGGGCATGCCAGGAGCAGCACCAGGCATACCTCAAAATGAGGTGTCAACCTGGTGAAGCTACAACCCAGGACTACTTGCATGCCAAACTGCGTAAGCAACATGCGATAGACAGAGCTAAGCGATCCCATAACCAACGGATCACATCTAAGCTCTGCAGTCCTGCCGCATCCAGCCGTGAATAGTGGTGGACAATTAAACAACTAACTGGAGGAGGTGGCTCCACAAATATTCCCATCTTCAATGATGGGGGAGCCCAGCACATCAGTGCAAAAGATAAGGCTGAAGCATTTGCAACAATCTTCAGCCAGAAGTACCGAGTTGGTGACCCATCTCGGCCTCCTCCTGAAGTCCCCAGAATCACAGATGCCAGACTTCAGCCAATTCGATTCACTCCGCGTAATATCAAGAAACGACTGAAGGCACTGGATACTGCAAAAGCTATGGGCCCTGACAATATTCTGGCAATAATACTGAAGACCTGTGCTCCAGAACTTGCCGCGCCCCTAGCCAAGCTGTTCCAGTACAGCTACAACAGTGGCATCTACCTGGCAATTTGGAAAATTGCCCAGGTATGTCCTGTGCACAAAAAGCAGGACAAGTCCAACCCGGCCAATTACCACCCAGTCAGCCTACTCTCAATCATCAGTAATGTGATGGAAGGTGTCATCAACAGTGCCATCAAGCGGCACTTGCTTAGCAATAACCTGCTCGGTGACGCTCAGTTTGGGTTCCGCCAGGGCCACTCAGCACCTGACCTCATTACAGCCTTGGTTCAAACGTGGACAAAAGAGCTGAACATAGGTTTAGTTTAGTTTAGAAATACAGCACTGAAACAGGCCCTTCGGCCCACCGAGTCTGTGCCGACCATCAACCACCCATTTATACTAATCCTACACTAATTCCATATTCCTACCACATTCCCACCTGTCCCTATATTTCCCTACCACCTACCTAGAGTAGGGGCAATTTATAATGGCCAATTTACCTATCAACCTGCAAGTCTTTGGCATGTGGGAGGAAACCGGAGCATCCGGAGGAAATCCACGCAGACACAGGGAGAACTTGCAAACTCCACACAGGCAGTACCCAGAATTGAACCCGGGTTGCTGGAGCTGTGAGGCTGTGGTGCTAACTACTGCGCCACTGTGCTGGTGGTGAGGTGAGAGTGGCTGCCCTTGACATCAAGGCAGCATTTGACTGAGTATGGCATCAAGGAGCCCTAGCAAAACTGAGGTCAATGGGAATCGGGGGGAAAACCCTCCGCTGGTTGGAGTCAAACCTTGCGCAAAGGAAGATGGTTGTGGTTGTTGGAGGTAAATCATCTGAGCTCCAGTACATCACTGCAGGAGCTCCTCAGGGTAGTGTCTTGGGCCCAACCATCTTCAGCTGCTTCATCAATGACCTTCCTTCAATCATAAGGTCAGAAGTGGGGATGTTCACTGATGATTGCACAATGTTTAGCACCATTCGTGACTCCTAAGATACTGAAGCAGTCCGTGTAGAAGTGCAGCAAGACCTGGACAATATCCAGGTTTGGGCTGATAAGTGGCAAGTAACATTCGCGCCACACAAGTGCCAGGCAATGACCATCTCTAATAAGAGAGAATCTAACCATCTCCCCATGACATTCAACAGCATTACCATCGCTGAATCCCCCACTATCAACATCCTAGGGGCTACCATTGACCAGAAACTGAACTGGAGTAGCCATATAAATACCGTGGCTACAAGAGCAGGTCAGAGGCTAGCAATCCTGAGGCGAGTAAGTTACCTCCTGACTCCCCAAAGCCTGTCCACCATCTACAAGGCACAAGTCAGGAGTGTGATGGAATATTGTCCACTTGCCTGGATGGGTGCAGCTCCAACAACACTCAAGAAGCTCGACACCATCCAGGACAATGCAGCCTGCTTGATTGGCACACCATCTACAAACATTCACTCCCTCCACCACCGACGCACAGTGGCAGCAGTGTGTACCATCTACAAGATGCACTGCAGCAATGCACTAAGGCTCCTTAGACAGCACCTTCCAAACCGTGACCTCTACCAACTAAAAGGACAAGGGCAGCAAATACATGGGAACACCACCGCCTGCAGGTTCCCCTCCAAGTCACACACCATCCTGACTTGGAACTATATCGCCGTTCCTTCACTGTCGCTGGGTCAAAATCCTGAAACTCCCTTCCTAACAGCACTGTGGGTATACCTACCCCAAATGGACTGCAGCGGTTCAAGAAGGCAGCTTACCACCACCTTCTCAAGGGCAGTTAGGGATGGGCAATAAATGCTGGCATAGCCAGTGACGCCCACATCCCATGAATTAATTTTTTTTAAAAAGCAGTAGTACAGCTCTCGTAAAAATGCTGTTTTTGGGAAGGGCTGTGAGAATTTTATTGGGAAGGACTGAGAATTTTAGCAGTTCAGTTTGATTGTAATTCTCTTTTGTAGTAGAATACAGGATAGGGAAAGTAAGGGGAAAGCCAGATTCATTTGCAGCCAGGAATTGTTGGAAGTTAGAACCTGCTTTTCTCCCCCCGCCCACCCCCCGAGTCCCATCTGTTAAGTAAATACAAAAGTGAATTGCTGCTATTGTAGCTACCTCCAAATAGTCCTATCAAATATTTGAGATGCATACCTGTACGATAGTACGACTTCGGTGTGAACTTCATGATTGGACTGCAACTACAATGAACCTAAAAGATCTGGTGGTTGATGCCATACCATTAAGTTAAGAACTGAGGAAATATAATACTTTATTAAATCATTAAACCAGATAACATATTATTTAATAAGACTAAAAATATTGAGTGAATAAAAACCTTAACTAATATATATAAAACAATGTTGGATAGAGCGATGGCAAGGCAGGTTGTGTATTGTAACTACAGCGTGTGGGAATTTGTGGAGACTAGTGAGATCCCAAACAACCTCATTTGCAGTAAGTGTCTGCAGCTTGAGGAACCTCAGCTCAGCATTGTTAGGCTGGTGTCTGAGCTGCAGACGTTGCGATGTATCAGGAAGAGGAAGAGTTACCTGGACACTTTGATCCAAGAGGCAGTCACACCCCTTAGGTTAGGTAGTTTAGATTTGGTTTATGATCAGAAACAGAACTGAGCCAGTTAGGTGTGGTAACCCTGGATTCAGTGATTGAGCAGTCTCAGCCTTTGACCTTATCCAACAGGTACAAGGTACTTGCTACCTGTATAGAGAAGAACAAAGACTACAGTGAAGGAGGGCAATTTGACGACAGCACAGTGGTACAAGAAGCCATTCAAATAGGGGGAGTTAAAAAGGAATGCGTTAGTTGTCGGAGAAAGTACATTCAAGGAGATAGATAGTTCCCTATAGCTGGAAGCAGGATTCTGAAGGCTGTTTTGTCTGCCCACTGCCAAGGTTAAGGCTATCCCTTTGCGGCAGGAGAGGAACTTGAAGTGGGAGAATGCAATTTTCAGTGTCCATCTAGAAACTACTGACATAGGTAGAACTAGGAATTGGGTTCTGCTGAGGGAGTTTGAGGAACTAGGCTCCAAATTAATAAGCAGAACCTCAAAAGTAGTAATCTCTGGATTACTACCTGAGCCACATGCAAATTGACAAAGGGTTAAACAGATCAGGCGGTTGAATCCTTAGCTGAAAGAGTGGTGTGGGAGACGAGGGTTTGGTCCATGGGGCACTGGCAGCAGTACTGGTGAAAGAGGGAGCTGTTCTGTTTGGACAGGCTACACTTAAACCAGGCTGGAACTGGTGTTCTGATGAATAGAATAAATAAGGCTTTAAACTAAAAATGTTGGGGGTGTGGGGAGGATTCAGATGAGTTGACCCCTTAATATAGCACCAGTTTAGCCACATACGGCAATTTTAGTAGAAAACACTTTGAATACACTCAGTTCATATTTACATATTTACTTTACAAACCTCTGACCATCCATTAAACAAGGAGGTAAAGTGCTCATGATAATCAGTTTTTTTAGCTCACTATCTACGATGAAAGATATGATCAACTTTTCAATCAGACCTGTATGAATTTCATATTCAGACTCCTATTTTCATAAGTTAATCATTGGTTTCAATGTGTCCCTTTATAGTAAAATGGGAAAATGAGATTTAAAGTTCTGTATTTTGTGAAAATGTGTACTTTTGTATGAGTGTCAATTTCAGGTGCACTTTTTAAAGATGACTGACATTACAATATCGTGATGCATAATGAAACTGGTTAGAAAACTGTCTTGTTTTTATTTTACCAATAGTGTATGGGTGTCAACTGACCATGATGAGATTGAAAAGGTGGCAAAGAAATTTGGAGCTAAGGTGCACCGTAGAAGCTCAGAAGTGTCAAAAGATTCAACAAGTTCCTTGGACACCATTTTAGAATTCCTACAACACCACAAAGGTACTAGAGTTCACAGTAACACTAACTGCGACATAAAAGAACTGATGCTGGAAATACTCAGCCAGTCATGCAGCGCGTGTAAAGTTCAGGCAGTTTGTGATGTCTCTTTGGAATTGAAGCCTGAAATGACTGACATAGAAAATAAAGCACAGAAATGGGACATTCAGCCCAACTGGTCATTGCCAGTAATTAAGCTCCACATGAGCCCCCTTCTACCCTTCTTGATCTAACCCTAACAGGATAACCTTCTATTCCTTTCTCCCTCATGAGTTTATATAACTTGCCCTTAAATGCATCTATACTATTCACCTCAACTGCTCCTTTTGGTCACGCATTCCACATTCTAGCTACTCCCTGGTTAAACAAGTTTCTCCTGAATTCCCTGTTGGATTTGTTAGTGACTATCTGATATTCATGGTTCAGTTTTAGGCTTCCTGACAAGTGAAAACATCTTTTATATCTACGTCTTGATGATAAGATAGGAGAAAAGATAGAAGGTAAAGGGACAAACAGCCGACAGATCCGCCAGTAACAGAAAGGGTTAAATGACCTGCAAATAGCTTAATAGAAAGTAATTTCCTCGTCTATTCTCTATTTAGCAGTTTGTAGGTTACTTAACACAAGATTGGTATATCTTGGTTCTCTTACACTTTCCCTCCCTTTTTTTTTCCTCACTTTACTAAAACAGCTGCTTTCTTCTGTCTTCAGTTCTGATGGGCATACGAATTAGGAGCAGGAGTAGACCACTCGGCCCTTCGAGTCTACTTCGCCATTCAATAAGTTCATGGCTAAACTGATTACTCCACATTTCCACCTACCCCTGAATAACCTTCCCCCCCCCTTGCTTATCAAGAATCTATCTACCTCTGCCTTAAAATATTCAAAGACTCTGCTTCCATCGCCTTTTGAGGAAGGGAATTCCAAAGACTCACAACCCTCAGAGAAAAGATTTCTCCATCTGTCTTAAATGGGTGACCCCTTATTTTTTAAACAGTGACTCCTAGTTCTAGATTCTCTCACAAGAGGAAATATCCTTTCCACATCCACCCTGTCAAGACCCCTCAGGACCTTATGTTTCAATCAAGTCTCCTCTTACTCTTCTAAATTCCAGCGGGTACAAGCCTAACTTGTCCAATCTTTCCTCATAAGACAGCCCACCCATTCCATTTATTAGTCTAGTAAACCTTCTCTTTACTGCCTCCAGCATTTATATCCTAAATTGTCTTCACTTATTTAATCTGTGATAGATGGGTGTATAATTGGTTGTGCAGTTCATAAAAGACATTAAAAAAGAACGAGGAATAAAGATGTCTTGAAAGTAATCTGGCGTTTATGATTTTATAAAGAGTGTAATCTGGCAAAAATGTTTGGCAAGTAGGCAAATAAGTAGCAAAGCAATCAGAACACACGTGTCCCATTTTTCCACAGTAAGGTCATGTGAAAGTGACAATTTTTGTCCCCATTTTTTGACTTTGAAAACCAATGCAAAGTATTTGTAACATACTTGTTGTACCTTTTCACTTTATATTAAGCTGAATGTTTTCATAAGGTGACATGGGATAAATATTTGCCTACTAGTAAACCAGGAACAAAGAATATGGATAACTCGCTGCAAAGAGCAAATTCCATCTTTATGGCCTTGTAAAGCACTTTACAGTCAATGTCTGTCAGTAACTTCCTGCTCGATATCGTGGTTAAATGTATTATTCTTACACTGATCTTGTGTACTCGTACCTGCTGTGGAGCGTGACTAGCTAGTTTCTAGAGTCTAGATTGAAAGACCGGTTTACAACCCTCCTTCCTTCATGCACTGTATGTATCATAACCATTCTTGTATTCATTTCTTTGACAGAAATTGATGTGGTGGGTCACATACAGTGCACTTCTCCCTGTCTCCAACCACGTCATCTGGCAGATGTGGTGAAGATGATCACGGAAGACGGGTACGAGTCCGTCTTTTCTGTTGTAAGACACCATCACTTTCGTTGGCAAGAGGTGTTGAAAGGTAGACCATGTGTACAATTTAAAATTCGTTTTTGAAAATATATTTACACTGGAACCTAGATTTTCTAATAGGTTACTTTATCGCTGGTTGTAACCCTCTGAAATTAAATTGAATTAAAATAATGCAGATTGGGAAATCCAGACTCATTAGTTACAAATTAGAAATGAAAGTTCAGAAAACCATTCTAAGTAGTATCATGATTCTAAATGGCCGTTCATCTATATTTTATGAAAGTGTACATTTTATGAAACAGTTGTATAAGTTAACTACAAGATGCTGCAGGAGTCGTGCATTAATGCTTCCAGGTGACTTAGCGTGACAGCAATTACACCAGGGATCTTTGGTGGGTCAGGGGATTGAAGCAACTTGCTTGGTTGGCTCGAACTTCAGGGTTTTTGACGTAAATTAATAAAAGTGCTGAAAATGCACCTAAGGAACTTTTGAAGGGGCTACAGGTGGAGGCCCCGAGGCTTGGGTCTGGTTGTTGGGGTGGGGGTGGTGGGTGGTGGAGGGTGAGGACTGTTCAGAGGATTTGCTGAAAGGTTTTCCACTGTTGTAACCTAGAGAAATGTATTTATTTAAAATAAATACTCAGGCTGCCTTGGCACTGTTGCTTCCTCTGCTGTGACCATGCATTGACCCCACCAGCTATTATTATTGGTGGCACCCCACAACCCATTTGCTGCTCTCTTTCCTTGCCATCGCCATCCTAGTGCTGCCACAACCAAGCTCCATCTTCCCAACAGACCTGCAATTCCCACACCAGTGCTGCCATGTTCCTGGGCCCTTTCTCTTATTTTCTCTATGCCCCTGGGCTATTTTCTCTCCCAATTTCCCCCATCTTAGTCCCACTACCTCAACAACCCTCTTCAAGTCCAACCAGAGCCTGGTATTAATGATTCCCAAAAACTGCCCCTCCAACTGCTTTCCCATCCCAAAAACCTATTCCCTGTTCTCCCAGGCCTGGCAACCCATTCTCAAGTTCCCAAATCCAGGGTCACCTTCCCAGTGTTACTGATCACTGTAACATGCTTTCTAAATGTGAACTGTCTTCTCTGTGTAATCTGAGGCTTTAATGCAGGTAGAATGAGCAAAATAAAATTAACTTTTAATAGTAATCAACTGTATCTGAAAACAAAATGCATATCATCATTAAATTTGAGCTCTCAATTACCGCTAACTTCCGACAGTGTTTGAACTAAAGGGAGCTTGTCACAATACATGAGCGGTCCTGATCATGTATGTTACGTAGCATAAAACAATCCTCTGACTCAACGTGAGCAACACCATGTAACTGTTTTACTGTGTGTCTGGATCTGTCTATCATTTTTAAAGATTTAGGAAAAGGAGTTAAATATGGTTTTATAACGTGATATGTTCATACAAGTTTTTCTTTTGAACACTGATGTAATTAAGATGCTAATAAGCTAACATTGATGTTTTCCCTCACAGACTGTAAATCAATTTGTTATCTTGTAACAAATTTGCAGAATGTGTGTATAATAGGCAAATGAACTTCAATATCGATGAGTGTGATGCAATAAATATATTTTGGTAGCTAGAATAAGATCACATATTTCTGAGAAAGTAACTGTCTAAATGGATGAACAGAGGGATCAGTACAGATACACAAAGCACTGTAAGTAGCAACGTAAATTAATCAAACAAAGCCTTTCCGCTTACCTGCCTGATCCAGTATAACTCTTTCACCAACTTCCTGGGATTGGACACCAGACTCTCGCCCACCTCCATCCTTCCATTCTCCTCCATGATGCCTCTGATTTTCCAGCCTTCCCAATCTATATCCCGATCACCCCCTGCTCTGCCTGCCCTGAACTGATGGGATCAGATGCAATGCTGGTTTCATAATGTGTCTGATTTCACTGTCCATTAAAGTCAACAGAGAGTATTAAAAATCGAAAATGCTGGTAATACTCAGGTCAGGTAGCATCTATGGAGGGAGAAAAACAGCATTAACGTTTTAGGTCAATGACCTTGCATCGTCGGAATGCGTAAAAATTAGAATTTTAACAGGTTTTAAGTAAGCACAGAGGCAGAGGAAGTGGGAGGGGAGGAAAGAACAAAAGGGAAAGTCTGTAATGGAGTTGAAGGCAAGAGAGATTAAATGACAAGGGATGAAGGTACAAGGCAAATGGGAGGTGGAAATAGGACAAAGAAATAAAAGATATGTCGAAAGGAGCTGCAAATGACAAAAGCAGAATCATTACCAGCACCTGCTGTCCAAAAAAATGGGAACAGTGGTCATGATCTGAAATTGTTGAACTCAATATTTGAGTGCAGAATGCTGCCAATACCTAATCAAAAGACGAGGTGCTGTTCAAGCTTCCATTGAGCTTCATTGGAATAGTATTGGTGGTGGAGGACAGGGAGGTCAGAGTGGGAGTGAGGTAAGGAAGCTCAGGCATGCTTTTTTTTTTTAAAGAGATACAGCATTGAAACAGGCCCTTCGGCCCACCGAGTCTGTGCCGACCATCAACCACCCATTTATGCTTATCCTACACTAATTCCATATTCCTATCACATCCGCACCTGTCCCTATATTTCCCTACCACCTACCTATACTAGGGATAATTTATAATGACCAATTAACCTATCAACCAGCAAGTCTTTGGCATGTGGGAGGAAACCGGAGCACCCGGAGGAAACCCACGCAGACACAGGGAGAACTTGCAAACTCCACACAGGCAGTACCCGGAATTGAACCCGGGTCGTTGGAGCTGTGAGGCTGTGGTGCTAACCACTGTGCTGCCCTTGTGGACTGAATGGAGATGTTCTGCAAAGCAGTTACCCAATCTGTTTTATCTCCCCCATTGTAGAAGAGACTGCATTGTGAGCAGTGGATATAGTATACTAAATTGAAAAAAATGCAATTTTCGTAAGAAGTGTTTGGGGCCTTGGACTGTGAGAAGGGAGGAGGTAAAAGGGCAGGTGTTGCACCTCCAGCACTTGCATAGAAAGGTGCCACGGGAAGGGGTGTTGGGGGTGATTGAGGAGTGGATCAGGGTGTCGCAGAAGGAACGCATCGTTCAGCATTCCAAAGGGAAAGTAGTGGAAGGTGTGTCTGGGGTAACATGGTGAAAGTGGCAAAAATGGCAGAGGATGAAAGGTGAGGACAAGGGGAACCTTGTAGATTCCAGGAGGGAGGGGAAGGGCTGAGAGCAGAAGTGCGGGAAATGGCACTGACACGGTTGAGGGCCTTACCAATCACAGTAGAGGAGAATCTTTGAAGAAAAAGGAAGACCTATCCGAAGCATTGGCATGGAAAGTGGCATTGTCAGAACAGATGAGACAGAAGACACGAGTCTGGGAGAATTAGAGTCCTTACAGCAAGCGGAGTGGGAGGCAGTATAATCCAGGTAGCTGTGGGAGTCAGTGGGCTAATAGATACTGATCGACAGTCTATCCCTAGAATTGGAGATGGAGAAGTGGAAGAAGGGAAGAGTTGGGGATGGACCATGCAAGGGAGGGGTGGAAATTGGAAGCAAAGCTGATGAAATTCCCTAGCTCAGGGCGAGAGCAGGAATTGGCACCGATACAGTCGTCAGTGTACCGGAAGAAGGAGAGAGGGAGGGAGCTTCAGTAGCACAGGAACAAAGAATGTTCCAAGTATCCCACAAAAAGGCAAGCATAGCTAGGATCCATATGGATTCCCATAGCAACACCTTTTTCTTGGAGAAAGTGAATGGAGTCAAAGGAGTTGATTGATTTCTATTGTCTCTTTTTGTTTTTATTTTACAGTAGGCAAGTTAACAAAGCCTTTAAATCTGAATCCAGCTAAAAGACCCCGAAGGCAAGATTGGCGTGGAGAACTCTGTGAAAATGGATCATTCTATTTTGCCACTACGAAGTTAATTAAGTCTGGAAGCCTCCAGGTAACTGGCTGACATAAATTTGACAGGGATCTAACTTCAATATAAAATGAAACACGATAGATTAGGGGTATTTTTCCTCTACCACAGTCCATCGGAATTGGCATCCTCCAGGCACAGGGAAAAGTATAAAGGGATGGAAACCTGTTAATTCAGGTCTCCACCCTGGCTGCATTGCCATAGGGTTTCTGGGCTACCCTGCTGTGATACACCTGGATGCACCTGTTTTAGCTGCAGGCCTGGGGTTGTCATTATCACGAGGTATTGCCACATTTTCCTTTGAGATTTTATTTGAAACTGGCATACCCATGAAAACCTGGTGCTGTGGCCTGTCCTGGACTGTGGATGTCCAGTCATTGTCTGAAAAACATCCAGGCAGGTATGAGATTTTACCAGAAGAACTCCTCCCCATCCCACCAAGTGGAATTTCAGGCATTTGGTAAGGGTTGCAGGAGAAATCTTTTAACTGCTGTCCTCCAGTGTAGTTCAGATGTGATTATCCAAGTCAAGGACTGGATGCTTTCTGGAAGTAGATAGCATCAGTCAGGAGATGCAAAGCATCACGAGTTCCTTGTGCGTTGCATCAAGAGGTGCGGATGGAGGGCGAAAGAGGTGGTTTCATTGTGACAAAGAGGTTGTACTTGGCCTCCAGGGTGGTTTTGGAGTATTGGGCACTGAAGCTGAAAGGTATCTTGGGAAGCTTTTCTACATGAAAAATGTTTATATAAAGGCAAGTTAAATGTTGGCAATGACAGAAGAGACATCCTTAATGTTAGAGAAATCTTCAAGCCTGTTTGTGCAGAAGACACTGAGACTAAGATCCTATGTGTAGTTTGTTTATTGCTGGTCACAGAGCTTACTTCTGCTCTCCAAACAACACCAGCAGCCAGTGCTGGCTGGCTCTTTATATATGCACACTTGAATACAATTAACTAATTAATACCTAACACCTGTTCGCATTATCTTGAACTACCAGGTATTTATTATCCAGTAACAGAACTTCAAACCCTAACAGATTCCCCCTTTTGTACATGAAAAACAAATAATTTTTCTTTACATTATTGATCATTAACTTTCAACAGCACCAGCCATGAACATGCTGTACATTCCCCCCCTTTTAAAAAAAAAACTGGTTTAAAGAAAAAGTGATCTTATCGTATAAAAACTTTCCACATTTTCCTCCCTTATAAACACAAGATGACCCTCTTCGAGGACATCCAACAACTTTTTCAAACAAGCACCCCTCTTAGTAAACCAATCCGACAACTGATGACTTGCGTCAACCCATTTTATTTTGGAAATTTCTTTCCAACATTTCTTTTATACTCGATCAATCCTCAGCCTCTTTTCTGCGACACTTTTTGTTGAATGGACCTTGTCCCAGAGAGAATGGTTATCTATGTAGCATTCTATAGGAAAACCTTTCTTCGATTGCCCCTTAAACGAGAGTTCCTTTAAAATACTGGAAAAATACATACCCATATCTATCGCTTCTATCGGTGCAAATGTCTCAGCAGCTAAGGTGCTTTTAACTATCCTGTTTATTTTCTTCGATTCCCAGGCTAACAGACAACATTTATCATTTCTTCCCACCAAAATTATAATGAACCCTGCTGCAATCGAATAATCATCGGGAAGATTAGAGTGTGAGGCATCACTAAAAATGATCAATTTCATCTCTTCTGGGTCACCCAATGCTGGAAACTCGAGTGTACCTTTATCAAAACGCAATCTCTTCAATGTCTTATTTGCTTTCAGCACTTCCCCAACATGTTTCAGCATGGTGCTCAATTCTAATACATCATAGCAAGCATCTGGCCTAGTTTGTGTCCACAGCCAGTTCAACTTCCCAATTAAGCTCCATAACTGGTCTGCTTCTTCCTTGGTTGCAGAGTCATCCTTTTGTAAGGATCTGGCCCAATTTATTGAGATCTTATTAACATTCTGTAGGTAAGACTGTTGATTTAGGGTTACTCCCAACTTCGTCTACCTAACATTCAATCTTATATATTTAAAGGCTCTGGAAGCCTGACGTCTAATTTTAAATTCCTGCAGAACTTTATCTACCACAAATTTCTCAAATGCCTCAGATCCTCCCCACAGAAAATCATCCACACGCATCAAGAAAATGCCTGTTTAGTTTTTCTTCATAGTACTAATAAAACATTATCGAATCCACCTTTAGTTGACTACAACCAGCTGTCAGTAGGACGGACCTAACTGAAAAATACCACACCCTGGATGCATCATTTAGTCCATAAACACACTTGTTTAGCTTTCATAATTTCCCTTCTATATCTTCAGCTTTTGGTGGCTTTAAAAATGCTTCCCTTTGAAATTTCTCCCCTTACAAAAATGCTGCTTTATTGTCAATGGACTTGCATTCCCACGAGTGTGTCCCTAAAAGGGCTAGGAAAATCCTCAAACTTGCTTTTCTTGCTGTTGGGGAGTCTGCTGTAACTTCCTGGTCTCCTCGTCGTTCCTCAAATCCCCGAGCTACAAGTCTGGCCTTTGCTTTATACGTACTATTGCGAAGTACTCTCTCTCTACAGATCCATCTATGGGACAATGCTGGTTGTCCTATTTCTGGCACCTCCGTGTATACACCAAACTGTCTCCAACTGTCAAGCTCTTTTTGCTTGGCATCCTTTATCAATATACCATCTAACTTGTTAGAAGCCCCAAGAGCTTCTCTGTCATACTTCTTGTGGCACCCCGGCCTGCTCTCTGGTCATTACTCTAGTGAAACCACGACCCCCACTAGAGTTCCTATCCCTCCGACAACCAGACTTCCTTTCACAAGTTCCTGACCTTTTCCTTGGACTATGGTCATCTTCAAGCCCACTGTCTGAAGTTTTACTTTTACTGGCGTTCCACATTTTCACTTCCTTCTGCCAATCTATAGGTCTGATATCCTGTCCACATTCAGCCACTGTTTGTAATTCCCTGTGGCCTTTCCTCTTCTTCCTATAAATAGTGGCTTTGCTCCATTCACTAGTCCCTTCTGGCATATATGTCACTCTAGTCTCAACTTGCGGTAATTGACATTTGGGATAAATGGCCTTATCTGGATCTTCATTATCACTTGGTCCACTCAGTCAGCCCATTATCTGCCACAATCTGTTGCTCGCAAAGGTCTGACATGAATGAAAAGTACATGGTGCATCAGTAGTGTCCATCATTTGTTTAGATTATGTCAATGTATAATCAGTGCCAATAAGCCACGAGGAATGAACTTTAACGGTTTGGTTGCCATGTTGCAAAATCACTGTTTTGCCATCAGTGCCTGTAACTTTTCCTGGGCCTCTCCATTCTTTCTGCCCTTCTCTTTTGTAATACACCATATCCCTGGTATCAAAATTCTTTTCTGATGGTCTGATCTGATACCTCAAAGCTCTCCTGATTTTTTTCTGAAATCTCCGCCTTAATAAATGCTCTTCTCTCTGCATGCATGGCATGCAAATGCTCTGTAAAAATTGAACTAATTGTAGTCCCCTCTAAAGCTGGGGGAAGATCCCACATTACTGAAGGTATTTTCAGTTTCCTGCCATAAGCTAATTGATTTGGGCTGTAGCCCCCAACCATTTGCAGCGTGTTTTTCACATGTACTGCCCCTGCCAGAGCAATGGTCAGTTCGCAATTTGGCTGGTCTGCTAAAATTTTTCGGAACATTGTCAATCACGGCATGATTTCTGTCACAAATCCTATCACTAAAAGGACTTTCTGCTGCCGTGTGCATTGCTACAATATTTGTTTTCACACATACTCCTGTACTCATCATTGGCAAATTCTCCTCCATTTTCAGTTAGAAACCTAGCCGGTGCTCCCAGTCCTGTTCCTATCCACCTTTCCATTATCTTGTCCATTATTACTTTTTTGTCTTTACTAAAAACTACCGTTGACAGACAGAATCTAGTCACAACATCTGTAAAGTGTAGAATAAAAATGTTTTCTTCTTTATCCCATACCTTCAAGTCCATCGCTACGGTTTCGTTAAAGTCCCTTGCTAATGGGAGACTCACTATGGGTCGTGATGGAGTCCTCTTGTTTTTTTTTAGACAGATATCCCATTTTCCACTGATATGTTTGATAAGTTTAGTGTCGTCATCATCTATTACCCCTGCATCTGTTAACAGAATCTTCAGCCTATGACCAGATGGATGTGTAAACTGTCAATGTAGTTTTAAAATAATTTGCCTTTTCTCCTTTAAATGCCTACGCCCGGATTCCATTAATACTTCAACATCCTGCTTGGAGATGTTAGGTTTCGCTAAAGGAATACAATAAATACAATAAAGGAATACAGGCGGCGCATTGGTTAGCACCGCAGCCTCACAGCTCCAGCGACCCGGGTTCGATTCTGGGTACTGCCTGTGCGGAGTTTGCAAGTTCTCCCTGTGACCGCATGGGTTGCTGCTCCGGTTTCCTCCCACAGCCAAAGACTTGCAGGTTGATAGGTAAATTGGCCATTATAAAAATTGCCCCTAGTATAGGTAGGTGGTAGGGGAATTGAGGGAAGGTGGGGATGTGGTAGGAATATGGGATTAATGTAGGATTAGTATAAATGGGTGGTTGATGGTTGGCACAGATTCGGTGGGCTGAAGGGCCTGTTTCAGTGCTGTATCTCTAAATAAATAAAATAAATAAATAATGACCCGACTGTGTAAACCACAAAGTTACAGATTTCCCAAAGCCTTACGTTCCATATCCAATTTCATCCGAGCCTTTTTCATAGACTGTTTACTTAACAGCAAAGGTATATCACTGGATACTACATCCGTACTAATAAAATGGTTTACCCCTACTATTTTACATAGAATTATCCCTATTTTTAGTGATTTCAACGTGTCATTTCCAAACCTGAAACAGGTAGAACTGTCGTATTCTTTGATCTTACTTTGGTCTTCCTTATTAAAGAATTCATGTAACACCTTAACCAGTCCGTTCCACATACTGCGGATGTGCACCCACTGTCTAGTACAGCGCAATTGAACGAATCTGCGACTGGGACACTACCAGACTGAAGCTTCTCGTGACCAGTACAGTTCCTTCTGATTGATCAGTAGCGTCATCCTCGCCTTCCACATGTGTCCTCTCAAAAACCCTGTTATTCCTTTTTGGACAGTTCAATGCATAGTGATACTTTGAGTCACATCAGAAACACCTGTTGACCACCCCTTGGTTGTTCCTGGGGTTCATCCTTCTGCCATAATTACCCAATTCCTGCCATCTGTTATAGTTGCCAAAAGGGTCTCTACCCTCATTAGTTTTATGTGTGTTTCTCCTTTCGTACTGATGCTTGGGCCCCATGCTTGAACGGCATCAATGCTGCTAGCATTGTATCCTCCACCTTCGGTATCACGGCTAAAGAGCCCATCTGTGCCATGAAAGTGGCCGGAAAGGAATGTTTCCCCAAACATTTTTTTAAGGGGTCAGACATCTGATCAAACAGTGTATTTTTTATTTTATTTAGAGATACAGCACTGAAACAGGCCCTTCGGTCCACCGAGTCTGTGCTGACCAACAACCACCCATTTATACTAACCCTACAGTAATCCCATATGCCCTACCACCTACCTACACTAGGGGCAATTTATAACAGCCAATTTACCTATCACCTGCAAGTATCTTTTTCATTGAATCTAATTCTGATTAATACCAAGAGCTTATCCATGTTCGATATCCTAGCACAATCCAACAATTTGAAGGCAAGTACTGATCTAGGAATTTCCAAGCAGAATCGCTACAACCTTGCATATAGTCGGTTAAACTCCATAATATATTCTTCTATGGAAGAACCATCCATTTTTCTAAATTTATCAAAGTCCAACCACACCTCATAGGCACTCAATAAGTTATCTTTCAAATAAGTTTTATCCATATATTTCAAGAGTTTGTCCAAACCTTACTCATCGTCCAAATGATGAGCCTCGAGCTCCGAGAACGCTTTGCCACTGATCTTGCTTCTTGAGGGAAGTGAAAGTGCAAGGGCTATTCCTTTCTTCCTTTTAGCTAAAGATGTAACCCGTGTCCATATATCAACATCATTCTTTCATTGATTGTAAGGCTCAGCTTCACAAAACAGCGGTGGAAAATCATATCCCGACACTTGGTTTCAGTCATCTTTCTTCAAAAACAACTCCAAATACAGCTTTCTCGACAAAAAAAAACTCCAATTCTAATCTCCTGTCTGAAAGCAAATCTTAGTCTCCAATCTTCACTTTCAGGCAACCTTCCTGTGCTACCAATGTTAGAGATATCTCCAAGCCTCACCTGCTAACTTAAGTTAAAATTCATCATCCAGTTCATATTTATATCGCAGTCATACGTCTGCAAGCCAAAGCATTCTAAACAGCTTATTAAGAAGAAAAAGCACAGCAAGTATATATTTTGGGGATGGGGGGTGGCGAGGATTTCTCAGGCACCTTAACTTCAGAGGCAGAGCTGCACACATCCCAAAAAGACAATGTAAATGCTTACATTAAGATGGAATGTGATGAATCCTGGCAGAAATCCCACCTTTGAGCCATCACAACTATTTAGACAGCACCTCCTGAGTCTGTGGGCAGTAGGTGAATGGGAACACCACCTCCTCCAAATTCCGTCATTCTGACTTGGAAATATGTCATCATTCCTTCATTGCCATAGGGTCAAAATCATAGAACTTCCGACCTAAAAGTATTGTGGGAGAACTTTCACACACACACAGCACTTGTTCAAGAAGATGGCCCACCACCACATTCTCAGGGCGATTAGGATGGGCAATAAAATGCCCCTTGCCAGTGACACCAGCATCCAACAATTAATAACAAACAGGTTAGATCTGGACTAGCAGAGCCTTTAGGCTTGCTTGCTAATGCAGTGGGCCAAAGGTAGATGTTAGATGACTGCCCACCATCGTGGTTGAGGAAATGGGTTCTCATCACATGCAGCTCCATTTCCATACAGAGCTACGGTGACAGTCGCGTAGAATTGGAAGCTATCTTTTCAATCTGAGGTAAGCTGAATGAGCTGCTAGCTATAATTGATGGCCTGAAGAAGATTTTTTGCTTTTAAGATCCTTTTAAGAAGGAAAGGTTAAGCCTCCATCTTTAAGAGAACAACAAAAAGCCAAAAGACTTGCAGGTTGATAGGTAAATTGGCCATTATAAATTGTCACTAGTATAGGTAGGTGGTAGGGAAATATAGGAACAGGTTTGTTGGGAATATGGGATTAGCGTAGGAATAGTATAAAAAATGGGTGGTTGATGTTCGGCACAGACTCGGTGGGCCGAAGGGCCTGTTTCAGTGCTGTATATCTAATCTAATCTAATCTAATCTAAAAAAGTATACGAATGAAAGTTGACCTACT
Organism: Heterodontus francisci; assembly: GCF_036365525.1. Taxonomy (NCBI): domain Eukaryota; kingdom Metazoa; phylum Chordata; class Chondrichthyes; order Heterodontiformes; family Heterodontidae; genus Heterodontus; species Heterodontus francisci. The sequence continues at coordinate 15,675,395 of NC_090397.1, read as the reverse complement.
GTCAATGAAGAAAGTGACGAAATAGTGCATGTCCTTACCACTCCTCTCTGAATTCCTGAAAGAAATGGATTGTGGCTTTACTTGGAACTGACTCAGTAGAGTAGAACATTTCAATGTACAAGCAGTTTGCAAAATAGTTTCCTTACTTGAATACACAAATTTCTGTATGTTCTCTGTCCATTTGCCATAGTGGTAACTAATAATTCAGACCTTCCAATAATCATGTATTTGATTGATGTTCATAGCACTTTGAAAGTTTGAGTTTGGAAAGTACAAAAAGTGGAACAATTTTTGATTGTAGTTGATTGAGATGTCCAAAGATTGCAAGGAGATATTGACTCCTTTGGTGACTGCCTAAAGAGCATGGCTCTTCTTGGCACACCCTAATCAAACAATATGGCGGAACCTTGAAAGAGACTTGCTTTTAGCGCTCTCAGAGAAACTAAACATGAACGGCTGGTAAACTTATGTCCAACATGAGATATACACTGACAGATTTCAATTACTTTCAATTCTCCGATCTTTTTAAAACTGGTGAATACCAAAATTGTTTCTGAAAGTAGAGTGAGAAAGAAAGTACGTGTATTTTTACAGTGCTTTTGTGACCTCATGATTTCTCGAAGTACTTTAGAGCCAATGAAGTACTTTTGAAGTGTAGTCACTGTTGTAATTTAGGAAACACAGTAATCAATCTGCCCACAGCAAGGTCCCTTAGAACATCAATGAAATAACCATAAATCTCTTTTAGTGATGTTGGTTGAGGGATAAATATTGACATGGACACTGGGGAGAACTCTCCTGCTCTTCTTTGATGTAGTGCCTTGGAATCTTTTATTTTCACCTGACGGGCAGACGGGGCCTCTGTTTAATGTATCACCCGAAAGATTAACTGGTCATTCATTTCATTGTGGGAGCTTGAATGGCACTAATTGGCTAATGTGTTTGCAGACACCACATCTGGAGTATTGTGTACAGTTTTGGTCTCCTTATCTGCGGAAGGATTCCTGCGATGGCAGGGCTCACATATGAAGAGAGATTGGGTCGATTAGGCTTGTATTCACTAGAGTTTAGAAGAATGAGAGGGAATCTCATAGAAACCTACAAAATTCTAATAGGACTTGACAGACTAGATGCAGGAAAGATGTTCCTGATGGCAGGGGAGTCCAGGACGAGGGGGTCACAATCTAAGGATAAGGGGTAAGCCATTTAGGACTGAGATGAGGAGGGATTTCTTCACCCAGAGAGTGGTGAACCTGTGGAATTCTTTCCCACATGAAAGCAGTTGAGGCCAAATCATTAAATATATTCAAGAAAGAGTTAGATATAGTTCTTGGGGCTAAAGGAATCAAGGGATACGGAGAGAAAGCGGCAACAAGGGTACTGAATTTGGACGATCAGCCATGATCGTATTGAATGGCGGTGCAGACTTGATGGGCCGAATGGCCTGCTTCTGCTTTTGTTTTCTATGTTTCTATGATACAACAGCAGTTGCTACACTTTAAATGCAATCATTGGATGTTAATTGCTTTGGGATCTCTAAAATACATGTACCGCTATATAAATAAATAGCAACTTACAATTACGTAATGGTGGTAAAAAGCTTTTTGAAAAAGACTTAACTCACTTCACAAATGGAAATAGATGGGGAAATATATCTTGGGCCATGGAGAGGTTAAGCAGAGGAACCCAAAGTCTGGTTGAAAAGATTAGTTTTGAGAAGGTTTTTTTTTAAAAGTAAGAGAAGTGAAGGGATAAATGGATATAGGGAGGGAGTTGTGGAGAATGTGGCCAAAGCAGTTGAAGGCTTTGCTCACCTGCCCTTTTCTCCCCCCCCCCCCCCCCCCCCACCCCCGGTCCCTTAATGTTGGGACACATGGAGGTAGGAGAATGCACAGAGGGCTGATGAATGATGGGTCTGTATTCATTGGAGTTTAGAAGGATGAGAGTTGATCGTGTTGAAACATATAAGATCCTGAGGGAACTTGTCAGGGTGGATGCTGAAAGGATGTTTCCCCTTGCGGGAGAGACTAAAACCAGGGGGCACAGCTTAAAAACAAGGGGTCTCCTATATAAGACAGAGATGAGGAGAATTTTTTTCTCTGAGGATCATGAGTCTGTGAAACACTCTTCCCTGGAGAGCAGTGGAGGCAGAGTCATTCAATGTAGAGGTAGACAGATTCTTGACAAACAAGGACTCAAAGGGTATTGGGGGGTTGGCAGGAAAGTGGAATTGTGTCCATAAACAGATCAGGCATGATCTTATAGAATGGTGGAGCAGCTGGAGGGCCCGAATAGCCCACTCCTGTTCATATGTAAAAGCATAGATAAAAGGCTGGAGAATGTTGGAGAAATAGGATGTGACAATAAAAGCTTTCCTTCTTTCCATTAACTTAGAGAAGTATTATTTCTCTGGGTAGATTATTAATTTTTTTCTGTCATTTAAGGTAATATTCCTTATTGCTCACTGTGAGGAAGTTGTGTGGTTTTTTGGGGCAGAGCAACTGTTAAAAGCCATGTCTTATGAAAATTAATTATTTTAAAAAGCGGCTTTGGCAAATTGCACATTTATGATTGAGAGTTTTAATATTCCCATCATTGTGGACATTTATCACCATGACCTGTTTTCCTACCTAGGGTGGTAAAATAGCCTACTATGAAATGGAACCAGAATACAGTGTGGACATTGATGTAGACATCGACTGGCCCATTGCAGAACAGAGAGTACTCAGGTAAAATGTTAATTCATAGGAAAAGGAGTTGAAATTGTATCTATTCAGCTAGCTGCAATGTACAAGTATCTTTGACTGTAACTTCATTGTCACATAATGATCTATTAGCAGATTTCTGCAATGTGTTGATTATATAGGCATTAATTTTCCAACTGGAATTCTTTCGCATTCATTCATGTTAACCAGAATTTTTCCATTCTGTGGGTCAGGTGGGGGGGGGAAATGAAATATCACCGAATAAGAGTTGCCTAAGAAAATCTCAGAATTGCTCCAGTAATGTATTCTGCAGCGTGGCCATTTAAAGCCCTTATTCTGAGCTTTACCTTCATTTTTCTGCCCAAGTTGGATCCTGCAACCAACATCACTATATCAGATAATCTAATTACTATGTGTGGGACCTTGCTGTGTGCAAATTGGCTTCTACATTTCCCTACATTGCAATATTGACTATACTTTTAAAATATTCTGGCTGTAAATGGCATACCTTTAAGTTGTGAAAGTTACTATATAATTGCAAGTTTGTTCTTTTTCTTTTCCACCATTCATCAGCATCAAGCTTATTCATGCTCTCAACAGAGAGAATATTTGGCCATTTTGCTATATCTGTTTTAGAATTGTATGCACTAATTGAAGTTTTTTCTAAATTACTGTGCACATTACTTAATTTCCAGTAATAAAAACAAGAAATGCTGGAAATACTCAGGTCTGGCAGCATCTGTAGAGAGAGAAGCAGAGTTAATGTTTCAGGTCAGTGACCCTTCTTTGTCAGGTCTGAAGAAGGGTGACTGACCTGAAACATTAACTCTGCTTCTGGCTCCACAGATGCTGCCAGACCTGCTGAGTATTTCCAGCATTTCTTGTTTTTATTTCAGATTTCCAGCATCTGCAGTATTTTGCTCTTAATTTCCAGTGTTGGGCATTGCATTGAAATGAGGCGTGAGGGCAGTGCCATGGAATCTGCTGGATAGGATTCATAGGGAAATGCTGGAAAGGAATCCTGTAAATTTGATTTGTTTCAAGATGGGATTCAAGGACCGTAAGGAGCACTCAGTTGTTTCTCTTGATAAATGCACTGACTGAGCATCATTCTGTATTTGTCCAAACAGCTAGAGAGGAGGCATTGACAGTTCTAGGGGATCAGACATGGACTGCAGCGGTTCAAGAAGGCAGCTCACCACCACCTTCTCGAGGGCAATTTGGGATGGGCAATAAATGCTGGCATAGCCAGTGACGCCCACATCCCATGAATGAATAAAAAAAAAATGGCCCTTCAGCCCCACTCAGTAAGATCATGACTGATCATCTGCTTCAACTTCATTTGCTGCCTAATTCCTTTAGTGTCCAAAAGTCTATCAGTCTCTGCCTTGAATATATGATGGGATAGAGAATTCCAAAGATTTACAACAGTCTGAGTGAAGAAATTTCTCCTCATCTCAGTCTTAAATGGCCAACTCCTTATCCTAAGACTATGAATCCTAGTTCTCAACTCTTCAGCTAGGGGAAATTGCCTCTCAGTATCTACCCTCTCAAACCCCTTAAGAATTTTATATGTTTCAATGAGGTCAGCTCTCATTCTTCTGAACATCAGAGAAAATAGGCCCATTCTATTCAATCTCTGCTCAAAGGACAATCTCTCAACCCAGGAATCAGTCTAGTGAACCTTTGTTGCACCCCCTCTAAGGCAAATACCTCTTTCCCTAGGTAAGGAGGCAAAACTGTGTACTAGGTATAGTCTCACCAAAGCCCTTTTTTTTTCCTACTTTTACACTGAAACCCTCTTGCAATAATGGCCAACATATCATTTGTCTTCCTAATTTCATGCTGCAGCTACATGTTAACTTTGTGTGGTTCGTTTTTTTTATTCTTTCATGGAATGTGGGCATCGCTGGCAAGGCCAGCATTTGTTGCCCATCCCTAATTGCCCTTGGCAACTGCTGAGTGGTTGCTATGCCATTTCAGAGGGCAGTTAAGAGTTAACCACATTGCGTGGGCCAGACCAGGTAAGGGTGGCAGGTTTCCTTCCCTAAAGGGCATTGGTGAACCAATTTTTTTTTACTACTGTCGATGATAGTGCCATGGCACCATTACTGAGACTAGCTTTCAATTCTGGATTTTTTTCACTTAATTAGTTGTATTTAAATTCCACCAACTGCCATGGTGGGTTTGAACCAGTGTCCCCAGGGTATTAGTCTGGTCCTCCCGATTACTAGTTCAATGATATTACCACTGCGGCACCATCTCCCTGTACAAGGACACCCAAATCCCTCTGCATGCTAACGTTTACCAGTCCCTCATCTTTTTAAAAAAAATATTCTATTCTTCCTGCCAAAGTAGATAATTTCACATTTCCTCACATTCAATTCCATTTGCTATCTTGTCAACTCACTTAGTCTGTATATATTCCTTTGAATCCTTTTTGTGTCCTCCTCACAGCCCACTTTCCCACCTAGCTTTGTATCATCATCAAACTTGGATAGTTTCACACTGTCCCCTAATCTACGTCATGACATAGATTGTAAATAGCTGAGGCCCAAGCACAAAGCTTGCGATATCCTGTTAGTCCCAACCTGCCAACTCAAAAATGACACATTTATTCCTACTCTCTGTTTTCTATCCATGAACCAATCTTCAATCCATGCTAATTTATTACCCCCAATTTCATGAGCCCTAGTCTTGTGTAACATTTTTTTATTTGGCACCTTTTTGAATGCCTTTTGAAAATCCTAATATACTGCATCCAATGGTTCCCCTTTATCTACCCTGCTAGTTACACTCTCTAAAAACTCAACAGATTTGTTAAATACAATTTCCCTTTCAAAAAATATGCTGACTTTTGCCTAATCATATTATGATTTCCTAAGTGCCCTGTTACTATGTCCTTCACAATAGATTCTAAAATTTTCCTGATTACTGATGTCAGGCTAATGGGGCTATAATTCTCTGTTTACTTCCTTTCTTGAATAATGGGGCTGTATTTGGTACCTTACAATCCATGGGGACCATTGTAGAATCTAGCGAATTCTGAAAGATCAAAACCAATGCATCCATTATCTCTGCACCCATCCATTTTAAAACCCTCCAGTAATTTTTCTTTATGAATATTAGTTACTTTAAGTTCCTCATTCTTGCTAAACGATATATTTCTTGTGTCTTCTACTGTGACGATAAATGCACTATTTAATGTCTCTGCCATTTCCTTAGCCTCTAAAGGACCATGTTTATTTTCACTAATCTCTTCCTTTTTACATACTTGTAAAAGCTCTTGCATTCTCTTATATTTCTTGCTACTTTACTCATTCCATTTTGTTCCTCTATCAATTTCTTGATCATTCTTTTACTGATTTCTAAAACCTTCCTAATCCTTAGCCTTGCTATGCTTTTGTCAACCACTGCTTTTAATCTAATACTTTCCTTATCTCCAGTTAGCCATGGATGGACAACTTTTCCCTTTTTGAGTTTTTATTTCTTAAGGGAATGTATGTTCATTGAGAATTATTAATTATTTCTTTAAGCGTTCGCCATTGCTTATCTGCTGTCATATATTTTAATCTAATTTCCCAATCTACCTTGGCCAGCACACCCCTCAGACCTACGCAATTGGCTTTATTTAAATTTAAGACTCTTGTTTCGGACCTAACTACATGAAATTCAGCATATTATGATAATTCTCGCCCCCCCCCCCACCCCCCACCCCAAGAGGATCCTTTACTATAAGATTGTTAATAATCCTATCTCATTACACAATACTAAAAATAAAACAGCCAGTTCTTGTTTGGTTCCTTGATACATTATTCCAGAAAACCACCTCAAATGCATTCCATAAACTCGTCTTCCAAACTACTTTTTCCACTTTGGTTTGCCCCCATGATTATTGCATTACCCTTGTTGGATGCTCCTCTAATTTGCTGATTTCTACTCAGTCCAACACTGACTACTGTTATGGGGCCTATAAACGACTTCCACCAGTGCTTTCTGTCTGTTGCTATATCTTGGGTCCACCACCAGCTTATTTAAACCTTGTGTCCATCTTGCACCAAGTCTCATTCATCCATTGCCCTTGTCCTTGCTCACTTTCATTGGCTACCCATTCTCTGTTCAGGAGAAAAATAAAATTATGCGTTCTTGTCTTTGGATCCCTCTGTTCCCTTGCTGTACCCTACCTCTATAAGCTCCTCTCTCCCTATAATTCCCTCCAAATATTCCATCCTTCTGTCCATCTCTTTCCTCGACCCCACTTTCGATTTCATCCCACTATTGGTCTTGGTCCTACTCTCTGAATTCCCCTCCCTGGACCATGTCTCACCTTTCCTACTTCCTTTTCAGAAACCATAGGGTTGTCCAGAAATGGAACTCATTATTGATGTATTAGACTTTTCTTTCCCACTGCTTTCTACCCTACTGTCACGTCACCGGATGGAAGGATCATATGATCACCTATTTTATGAAGGGGCTTTGAAAGGAACAAGTGGTTTTCCAGTATGTGACTTATAACAATGTAAAAATGCACTATGATAATGTTTGCCAAGTCAGACATGATCTACCTTCCTAATGCTATCCGGATTATCGGTCAGCCTCATTGCTAAGCAGCAACTTGTATTAATATTGCACCTTTAACATGGTAAATCATCTCAAGGCACTTCACAGGAAAGATTGACACTGAGCCAAAAGGAGGAGACATTAGGACAAGTGTCCAAACAGTCCAAACTTTAAGCAGAGTGTAACAGTCAAGTGAAGAGGGGTCAAAAGGCTTCCCTCTTTTTTTTTTTTTTTCCCCCCTCCTTGTTTGACCACAACAGGTTTAATTTGTTCTTAGTGAATATACTGGCCAATTCAGTAGGTGTTTGGTTGCTTACCTGCTATGATCATAAGAACCAATAGGAGAGGTTTTCTTGAGTTAACAAAGAAAGAGGTTAACTTTATTGTATCTAAACCGAACTATTAAAATAATAATGTGCCACCTTTCTCGAGGTTTACACATACACACATAGGTTATAGAGTGGGGAAAGGTAGATTGGTTGAGTTAGATTTTTTTTTTAAAAGATATACTGTCTGTTAAGTTTAGTGATTTGGCTGGCTTCTGGCTGAATTCAGTGGTTCTTAGGCTTTTAGTTTGAAGAGATAAATGACTGGTTTGGTGAGTCTGTTGGAGATAGCGATGTGGATGATTTCCTCCAGCAGGATTTCTGATTATAGCCGGAGTATGCAAAGGTGGTCAGTCAAGAAACAGGATTTGAAACCTTTCAAAGTGGAAAGGAGAGAGAGAGAGAAAGAGGGAGACCCCCACTTAGGGTCTGCTCAGGTCATAGTCCAGTTGCTTCTCCTCTCTTGCAGAGAAAAACACCAGCTTAAAACCACAGATGAAGAGGGGCTTGTCACATGACAGTCACTCTGATTCAAACATAGCAGTGAACCGTGTTCTCTGCTTGCTGAAAAGAACAGATAGTTCCTTTTAAACTTCCTGGGTCTTGGTTCTAGCTGGGAAATGCTCAGACATTTCGTCTTCCTCCTCAAAGTCCTTTGCAATGTAAGTTATAGTGTAGCAAACAGTGATCATCTTAAATTGCCATTAGTCTTCTTTTTAAAATGTCTTTTTTAATTTCTTCAAAAAAAGTATAAATGCAGATCTCCAGTCAGTGGGCCAAAGAAAATTATCATTCAACAAAACACACTGATGTAACAGAAGTCTTGAAGGAGGAGAGAGAGGTGGAGAGGCTGGTCTTGTTCCTCCTTATTGTTGTCTCTTTTGAGTATGGAACTGAATTGCCTCTTAAGTAAGATTATGAATCCGAAGGGCTGAGGTGAGATCATCTTGACTTTCTGCCATTGGGGACGGAGCAAATTTCTTTTCATGGGTAGAGGTTAAATATCAATCAAAGAATGATAGACTCTCCTGATGGTAAGAATTGTACTGTTTCTCCTTACTGCCTACACAGATTGTTGTTACCCAGTTCACCAATTTTCTTTCCTTTCTCATATAGCTATGGTTACTTTGGCAAGATCAAGGATGTAAAGCTGCTGGTTTGTAACTTGGAAGGTCGCTCAATGAAGAAATGTAACTTGTCTTATCTCCAGGATGCTCCAGTGTTCCAAATGCTGAAGGATGAAAATGTTCAGGTGTTGATTTTTTTGTGAACTTACATTTTTCCAAATTAATTGCAGCCCAACACTTAAAATATTATTTTGCGATTGTACCGCAAACAGTTCCTTCCACAATTATCATGTATATCTTGAATTAGAACCTCCAGAGGATTAAAAGACCTTTTACAGCTAATATACAGCAACAACTTGCACTTATATAGAGCCTTTAACATAGTAAAACATCCCATGGTACTTCAGGAATATTATCAAACAAAATTAGGACAGATGACCAAACGTTCTTAAAAGAAGAAAGAGAACTAGCATTTTATCCTGTAACACTGTGAAGAAAAACAGCTTCTAATTCTGCTTTAAAATAGTAATGATCATGGAAGCTTATAAGTACAGAATTGTGCCTGTGCCAGCCCTTTAAAGAGTTTTCCAATTGGTCCCACTTCCCTACAGTTTTCCCACTATTAGACCGTAGAACCTATTCTCAATTCATGGGGCTCAAAATTCTGGGATTGCATTCCTGCCTGCAGAGGTTTTTCAGAGTGAGTGCTTATATGCTGCACAGTGCAGACCTGATTCCAAGTAAAGGTCTGCAAATGAGACCTGACCCAAGCCCGACAGAACCCCATCTGACCCCGACCCCGACCCGGCCCGAGTCCTTCCATTTTTTTTTTCCCGCACCCGACCCGACCATCAGTGAACTTACCTTCAGTTTTTCACTTTGTTCCTTACCTGCACAAGCTTAAAATATCTGTAGCAAAACCACCTTTAAAGTCCAAAAAGTAAATTAACATTAAAATCACTTACCTGAGGTGGTGGTAGTAGAGCGTGTCCAACCCGACCCAAGCCCGAATGCCAGACCCGGAAGTGCGACCCGACCCAAACCCGACACAGTCATCGGGTCCCGTCCGGTTCGGGTCGGGTAGCAGGCCTTTAATCCCAAGTTGCATAGTTGGAGTGAGTCACTGGCCCTACTGAGGTGGAGTGGCCTACATCTGACTGCCCTCCAGCTAAAACCCCCACCACCAAGGCACACTCTACGTCAGTGGTAAATGCTTCTTTTAGAAATTCTCAGCTCCAAAGGAAAACAGCAAGTTTTTGTTTGTAAAAATATATATAATGAGAAAGCGAGTGGGGGTAAAAGGAAATGTGGAGCCCATTAAAGATGAATGCAGGTGAGACTATATTAGATAATGAGGAAATGGCAGGCTTGTTAGATGAGTACTTTCACAGTGGAGGAAGACGACAAATTGCAGTAGTACCAGCAAACTTCAAAATATGTCAAGGGGAGCAAATTATTTTATTTTTTTTTATTTAGAGATACAGCACTGAAACATTTTCTTGTTTACCCTTTTAGTGCATTCACCATATTAGGGATAGGAATATAATTTTTTTTGGCTCGTTAGCCATTGAGTTCTTGTTGAGCTCAAAATCCTTTGGGCCTCATTATTCTGCAAAATGAAATCTGAGATTTCTGTGTATTTTTCAAGCCCTCAGTGATTAAATCTTGCAGTTGAACCATACCATTGTAATAGATTGCTCAGTGACTGCTTGGCATATTGAGGCTGTGGAAGGAGAAAGGGACATATTCTTGCTTAGAAGTGGTGCAGTATTTGTAGTGTAGTGTGACATTCCATACTGTAGCTATAGTTTATTCATGACTGAGTTTTCTGTGCTAGCATAAGATCATAGAATGTTATAGTTAGGTCCTTGTTGAAACGGGGAAAAGCTGTACCACAGCTGACACGACTGGTCTTTCTATGCCAAAGTTGGCGGATGGAAGAAGCTATCTCTAGTGCATGAATTCTCGCATTTGAAGAGATAGCACAAACTGGCATTAGGAGCAAAAGCTGTACCGCAAACCTTTTGGAGAGATGAGCCTGGTTTGCCAGTGATGGATAAATGTATAATGAAGCAGATTGAGAGAGAACATGTGAAACGTACAAAGGAAATGGCTGTGGAGCAATCATTTCGGTGTGATTTTTAAAACTTTCATAAAGTAGGTACTCAACCAGGGTAATCAGCTAATGGGATGTGCCTTGTGGGTCCCTGAGTTGAAGCAGATTTTCTTAACACTGTATAACTTATTAATTTGAAATAAATGCATGCAGGTTAAAATCTCTGAGGATGAGGACCTGTTCAGTGCAGAAACAAAAGGAATGTTCGGTATCATTCAATTAGGGATGCAAAATTAATAGTCATAGAGTCATACAGCACTGAAACATGCCCTTCGGCCCACCGAGTCTGTGCCGACCAACAACCACCCATTTATACTAACCCTACAGTAATCCCATATTCCCTATCGCCTCCCTACACTAGGGGCAATTTAGAATGGCCAATTTACCTATCACCTGCAAGTCTTTGGATGTGGGAGGAAACCGGAGCACCCGGCGAAAACCCATGCAGACACAGGGAGAACTTGCAAACACCACACAGGCAGTACCCAGAATCGAACCCAGGTCCCTGGAGCTGTGAGGCTGCGGTGCTAACCACTACGCCACTGTGCCGCCCATTTAGTGGATTTAATATCAGTTTAAAAAATATATATAATGGGAACAGAGAAAATAATGGCTGTAAATGCTAGGTAAATTTGAAATTTTCAAGACTTGAGATCATTACTTTTTTTTGCTACGTTAGGGTATAAACGGATAAGGACCAAAAACGGGTAAATGAAGTTCAGGTATAGAGTATAGATCCGCCATGATCTGATTGAATGGCAGAACAGGTCGAAGGGGCTGAAAGACTTGCTCCTGTTCCTTTAATTCTAACCACTCGTTGCGGAAAAACTTTTCCTCATGTTGCCTCTGGTTCTTTTGTTGATCACCTTAAATCATATTTATCTCGAAGGTATTTACTGCAATTCGGAGTTAAATCCAGCTGTGGTAACTGGTACATGGCAGTAAATAGGGATGCAGGTTTTGGTTTATTTGGTGCTGGGTCCGCTAATGGAACGTCTAATGTACATGCAAACGGTACAGTAAATATTGCAAGGGAGGGGGAAGCTGAAATGTGTTGCTGTGGTCTTGAATGTCAGTTTTAAACTAGTAGTAAATATTTAGTTCTGCAATTTCATGAATCCCAACCTAACTGGAAAAATTGTTAACAGTAAAACCTGTGATGCCTGTATCCGTGCTGTGCACAAAGCGTCTACTGAAACTTAGTCTGAAGTAGGTGCACCAACAAGATTTAGTCACTTTGTGAACTTGTATTACAGACATGCAACTGGATAAATAACAGTCTGTATTATAGAGATCTAAATGGTGTGTTGAATAGTGTGAATTTGCCTTTTTTAAAAGAAAGCTGACATTTAATCATTCTATTTGCAAAAGTTGATATGTTAGGTTTGTTGAGAAAAATTATGGGTGTTGTTGATCACCAATGATATTTTATCAATTTTGGGATTCCTATCTACAGGAATCCCTGCATTGCATTCAACAAAAGAATGAAAGTAGTTGAATCTATACTTTATTTGTAAAGTCTTTTTTTTTTTCCCTGTCTGCAGGATGAAAGCTCTTTAAGCAAGGAAGACTTTCACTTGTATAGTGCCTTACACAATGTCAGGACATCCCAAAGCACTTTACAGCCAGTGAAATAATTTTGAAATGTAGCCATTATTATAGTTTAGAAAGTAGGCTGCCAGTATGTGCATAAGCTCCCACAAGCAGCAATGTGATAACGACCAGATGATCTGCTTTAGTAATGATGGTTGAGGTATAAATATTGGCTAGGGCACCATTGGGAGCTCCCTTAGAATAGTACTGTGGGATCTTTTATGTCCACTTGAGAGGGAAGATGGGGGCCTCTGTTTCATGGAATCATAGAACCTTGCAGCACAGAAGGAGGCCGTTTGGTCTGTCGTGTCTGTGCCAGCTCTTTCAAACAGCTGTCCAATTTTGTCCTACAACCCAGCTTTTCTGCATAACCCTGTAAATTAGTTCACTTCATGCAGATGTCCTACTGCCTTTTGAAAGTGCCTGTGAAATTTGATTCCACTGCCTTTTCAGATAAATCGCTCTGCTCTTGCACGCCCCTCAAAATAGTTTAACTTCTCATTAAAAGACGGCACCTCCCGTAGTGCAGCACTCCCTCAGTACTGCACTGGAGTATTATCCTGGATTTATGCTCTCAAATCTCTGGAGTGGGATTTCAACCCATAACCTGGTGACCCAGAAGTAAGAATGTTACCACTGCAATGTAGCTGACACCATTTAATCACAAGCTGATCTATAATTCCAGTGCAACAGAGCTCTGTATACTTGAATGCTTTTGAGTAGTTAGGGTTATTAATAATTGTAAAGTATTTGAGCCTGCCGCGATTGTTTCTGTTGATCTGATCATGGAGAATTTGAAAAGTTCCCAGGAGATTCCAGAAACACGTGGCTAATTGGAATATGGTTGTTTATAAACAAGCAGACCACATAGGAAAGAAATGGAAACATTTATACACCTTGTTCAGTAGTACACAGGGGCTAACTGGTTACAAGTATTTAAAACTGTGAAGGGAAGCATCTGTGTGGACAGTAGCAGACCGTATCCAGTAGTTGAAAGGTCTAGAATGAGGGACCACAGCTACAAGATTAAATGTAAGCGATTAGAACAGAGGACAAGAGCAGCTTCTTTACATAGAGTTGTGAATCTGTGGACGGGTTAATGGTTGAGGCAGAAACTATGACGGCATCAAGGTTAGATTGGATAGGTGGATGAAGGAAAAAAGGGATAAAAGGATGTGGAAACGGGGAGGTAAACATGATTAGCCTCCACAAGAACAACATTCGAAATGACCAGTTCCGAAGAAGGGTCACTGACCCGAAACGTTAACTCTGCTTCTCTTTCCACAGATGCTGCCAGACCTGCTGAGTGGTTCCAGCATTTCTTGTTTTTATTTCAGATTTCCAGCATCCGCAGTATTTTGCTTTTATTCTAAATGCCCACATAGCTGGGCTGGATGGCCTGTTTCCTGTGTTGTAACTTGTGCATGTGTTACTTAATCTATGACCCGAGGGATATAGCCACCTACTTGTTAATAGTAAAATAACCAAATGACGTCTGTGAGAGTGACCCTTCAACAAGTCATTGCTCTGAATCACAACCTTCAACACACTTGGCAAGTACCTTGTTTAATAAGAAAAAATTGAGGTAATTGCTCTGTGCTCTCCAGGTGCAATTCATCTCAGAAAATGACTTGCCTGCACACTCTGATTCATCAAATAGTGAAGTGAGTGGAAATGTACAGAACAAACTGGATACTTTGGAAGACTGGATGAAGAACAAGGACATCCAATGGGAAAATGTGGCTTATTTGGGTGAGTGTTTCTATCATAAGAATAGTGCAAGCAGTGGAAATGACTAGTGTGTTAAAGTCCTTGGCAGTTAATTTTTGCCCTTTACCCTGCTTTTAACCGACGTCACCAGTGTCCTAGAATTGCTTCAATGCGTTTTATTCTATAGAAATACAAGCTATGGTTATCCTTTAATCCTAATTGCAGTGCAAGATTACAAGAATCGACTGTAGTGCAGGTGTCATTAAGATGCTTAATGAAGATAATACCAGCTTTAGCTTTAAAACATGGTAAACCACTCCAAGCAGTGTATTCAGATAGTTGATCATTATGGTTAATAATAATGAGTCAGTATTCTGGGTTCAAGTCCGACACCACAGACTTGCACACAAAATCTAGGCTAACGTGCCCTGCATTAGTGAGGGAGTGCTGCACTGTCAGAGCTGCCATCTTTTGGCTGAGATGTTAAAGCAAAGCCCCGTCTGCCTTTTCAAGTGGATGTAAAAGATCTCATGACACCATTCGAAGATGACCAGGGGAGTTTACTCTAGTGTCCTGACCAATAATTATCCTTCAACCAACATCGCTAAAAAAAAGTCAGGTCATTATTATATTGCTGTTTGGATCTTGCCATGCGCAAATTAGCTGCTGCGTTTCTAACATTACAACAGTGACTACACTTCCAAAGCACTTCGTTGCTGTAAAGAACTTTGGGATGTCCTAAGCTTGTGAAAAGTGCTACATAGATGCCATTTTTTTTCTATTACAATAAGTTAATTTGAAATCTTGTCTGAAATGTGTGCAGTTTTGTTACAAAATATGAGAAGTTAAAAGTATCTACAGTTTCAAGGCTTCACACGAGGGCCTGGAAATTTATGGGGCACTGTTCCGCTAGTAACTATGTAGCAGAGTGGAACTCTGTCTACCTTTGTCCAAGAACGGAGCCACTGCCCCAAAGTCGAGGCACAGCGTCATTTGCCTAGCCGTAGGACAGGCTGACTGGTTCTGCAATGGTGGATGAGTGGCAGCTGCCCTGGCAATGCCAAATCTGCACTTCCAAGGCACAATGGAGCCTTTTACAACCCCGTTTGAGGGCAGAAAAGTATTTATTTTAGCACTTTGACCCCCATTGGAATCACCCTAACTAGAGATGGCAATTGATGCCTTCCTGGGTCAATTACTGACCTCTAGTAAGGATTTGCGACCTTCTAAAAGGACTTTGGCCACGTCTTCGCTGGAATGAATTCATTGAGATCTTACAAGGGCTTCAAGAGAGGAATATCCGGGAAAGCATAGGAATTCTGTTGCCCCCTTGACTGGGGGCAGAGCTGGGCAGAACATCAACCCACAGCCCTACCCCACCAAGCACAGTTTCTCGATCAGATCAAAATGTGGCGAAATGCCAGCAGAGCTGAAACCCTACCAGCTTTGCAGGCCCCTGCATCCCCAGAGATAAACTCTCCAAACCCAAGAGTTTCTTTGGAGAAATCAGAATGTAATTTGTACCAATGCAAATAGTTTCTTGAATAGTCTGAATGTTGAAATAGATGTTGGTGCTACATTTTTGCCTTATGTTGACCTAAGTACAGTCCTAGCAGGTAAGACCCAAAATGTTAAGGGAGCCTTTACTGACATGGCACACAGGCCAACTTGGACCCATGTTCTCATCATCCAGCCATTTCACTACTGTAATCTCCAAATTCTGTCTTGCAGCAACTTTTCAAGTTTACGTTTTGATTTTTAAATGAAATACATATTTAAAATGTCTATATAAATTTTGCAAATATATCATTAACCAAAGCCTTGTTACACTTTATTGGATTATTGCTTTATGACTCAAATTTTGGTGCATTAGATATGTTTATTGAAAAGGAGAAAAGTTTATCAGCTATTTCTGAGCAAGTTTTCTTTCATTCATAGAATGTGGGCATTGCTGATAATGCCAGCATTTATTGCCCATATCTAATTGACCTAGGGAAGGTGGTAGGCAGCCACGTTCTTGAACTGCTGCAGTCCATGTGGTGTAGGTACACCCATAGTGCTGGGGATGGAGTTCCAAGATTTTGACCGAGCCGACAGTGAAGGAACAGTGATACCTTTCCAAGTCAGGTGGTGTGTGACCTGGAGGGGAACTTGCAGGTGGTGGTATTCCCATGGTCTACTGCCCTTGTCCTGCTCGGTGGTAGAGGTTGTGGGTTTGGAAGGTGCTGTTGAAGGAGTTTTTGGTGCATTGCTGCAGTGCATCTTGTGGATAGTACACTTTGCTGCCACTGTGTGGAGGGTGTGAATGTTTAAGGTGGTGAATGGGGTTTTGGTCAAGTGGGCTTGTCTTGGATGGTGTTGAACTTCTTGAGTGTTGTTGGACCTGCACTCATCCAGGCAAGTGGAGAGTATTCCATCACACTCCTGACTTGTGCCTTGTAAATGGTGAACAGGTTTTGGGGAGTCAAGAGATGCAAGATACCCAGCTTCTGACCTGCTTTTAACTACAGTATTTATATGTCTAGTCTAGTTAAGTTTCTGATCAGTGGTGACCCAGAGGATGTTGATTGTGGGGAATTGACAATGGTAATGCAGTTGAATATCCAGGGAGGGTGGTTAGACACACTCTTGTTGGAATAATCATTGCCTGGCACTTTTGTGACGCGAATGTCACTCAATACCTACCAGCCCAAGCCTGAATGTTGTCCAGGTCTTGCTGCCTGCACTCACGGACTGTTTCATTATCTGAGGAGCTGCGAATGGAACTGAACCTTGTTCAATCATCAGTGAACATACCCAATTCTGACCACCTGATGGAGGGGCAATAAATGATCTAACAGCTGAAGGTGGTTGAACCTGCGATGCTACCCTGAGCAACTCTTGCAGTGATGTCCTAGGACTGAGATGATTGGCCTTCAACAACTGCAATTGTCTTCCTTTGTGCTGGGTATGACTCCAGCCAATGGCGAGTTTTCCTCCTGATTCCCATTGACTTCACTGTTGCTCGGGCTTCTTGATGCCTCACCTGATCAAATGCTGCCTTGAGGTCAGACAGTCACCCCTCCTGGAAGTCAGCTCTTTTGTCCATATATGGACCAAGGCTATAATGAGGTCAGGAGCCGAGTGGACCTGATAGGGCCCAAACTGAGCATCGGTGAGCAGGTTATTGGTGAGTAAGTGCTGCTTGACAGAACTATTGCCAAACTTTCCATCACTTTGCTGATGATTGAGAGTAGACTGATGGGGTGGTAATTGTCCAGATTGGATTTGTCCTGCTTTCTGTGGACAGGATATACCTGGGCAATTTTCTACTTTTGTCAGGTAGATTCCAGTTTTGTTGCTATACTGGAATAGCTTGGCTAGAGGTATAGGTAGTTCTGGAGCACATGTCTTCTGCACTGCAGCTGAGATGTTATTGGGGCCCATAGCCTTTGTTGTGTCCAGTGCACTTGGCCATTTCTTGATATCATATGGAGTGAATCGAATTGGCTGAAGGCTGTTTTCTTTGATGCTGAGGAGGCTGAGATGCATCATCCACTTGGTACTTCTGGCTGAAGATTAGATTAGATTAGAGATACAGCACTGAAACAGGCCCTTCGGCCCACCGAGTCTGTGCCGACCATCAACCACCCATTTATACTAATCCTACACTAATCCCATATTCCTACCAAACATCCCCACCTGTCCTACCACCTACCTATACTAGTGACAATTTATAATGGTCAATTTACCTACCAACCTGCAAGTCTTTTGGCTTGTGGGAGGAAACCGGAGCACCCGGAGAAAACCCACGCAGACACAGGGAGAACTTGCAAACTCCACACAGGCAGTAGGAGTCTCCTCCTTGGGTTAGCTTAATTGTTTATCACCATTCATGACTGGATGTCGCATGACTGCAGAACTTAGTAGTGCTGCTGAGCCACTGTTGGTGATGGGCATTGAAGTCCCCACCCAGAGTGCATTCTGTGTTCTTTTACCCTCAGTGCTTCTTCCAAGTGATGCTCAACATGGAGGAGCACTGATTCATCAGTTGAGGGAGGGCAGTAGGTGGTAACCAGTAGGAGGTTTCTTTGCCCATGTTTGACCTGATTCCCTGAGAGTTCATGGGATCTGAAGTCAATGTTGAGGGCTCCCAGGCCACTCCTTCCTGACTGTACTGCCACCTCTGGTGAGTCTGTCCTGCTAGTGGGACAGGATATACCCAGGGATGGTGATGGAGGAGTCATGGCTATAAGGTATGATCCGGTGAGTATGGCTATGTCAGACTTGCTTGTCTAGTCTATGGGACAGCTCTCCTAATTTTGGCACAAGTCTCCAGATGCTAATGAAGAGGACTTTGCAGGGTTGACGAGGCTGAGTGTGCTGTTTTCATTATCGAATCTGATGCCTCGGTTGATGCCTAGTGGCATGTCCGGTTTTGTTCTTGAACTTTGTCATTGTGGTTTGGCACATCTGAGTTTGATAACTGCTAAGCCATTACAGAGGACAATTAAAAGTACATTGCTGTGGATCTGGAGTCACATACTGACCAGACCTGGTAAGCATGGCAGATTTTATTCCCTAAATAACATTAGTGAACCAGATGGGATTTTACACCAATCCAATATTTTCATCGTCACCATTACTGAGACTAGCTTTTTATTCCAGATTAATTTAATTATTTGAATCCAGATTCCCCCAGCTCCCGTGGTGGATTTGAACTCGTATCCTCATATCTCTGGAGCATTAGTCCAGGCATGTAGATTACTAGACCAGCAATATAACCACTATGCTACAGTTCCCAATTAACAAATTGCCTCTTTTATAAAGCAACCGCTTACAGTTTATGCATTTAAAACAAAATTTTAATGCAACTTCAGAAGTATAAAGTTGATTAATTCATGTATTTTTTAGTGTTCCAAAAATTATTTTAAGGGTGCGTTTGCTGACAATGCACTCACTAAATGGTTTAGTACTGGCACATGCACAAATGCTGCCTCATAGACAGAAGCGCCACTGTCTGCGACGTCTCAGGCAGCTGCCAGTAATAAAGACAGCACTGCTTAATTTGACACAAACAAATTGAACTCAAACCTTCTCACCGCTGGATTGAACCCAAACCCCCTCTCTGTTCAGTGGCCGCGATCAGCACCTCCACACTCCTCTCCCCCTCTTCCTGCACACCCTCCTCGCTGCTCCTGTCTGCTTGCTGCTCACTTGCCACCCAGAGAAGCGGGTGCTAGTGGCAAGGCAGGAAGCGAGTGGTAGTATGGAGCAGCGAAGAGTCATGAGTGGTGGAATGGAGTGGCCAGCAGGTGGGCACGGCGAGAACAGCAGGAGGGATCGGGGAAGAGAAGCAGTGATTGAGGCACCGATTGTGGGAGGGAGCGGGGTACTGTTAGAGGGGATGGAAGTGGCGAACGAGGTTATTGAGAGGTGAAGTAACACCCTGACGTCATTACGTCTGACGTTTTAATGTAGTGACGCCGCGCATGTGCAGACCCATACTGGCAAGCAGGCAAATGGTCGGATGCACTGATGACATCTGCGATCACTCTGCACATGCTCTGCGTTGTCGGCAAACACTCCGTTATTTTAATGTCCTTAATAATTTAGCCAGAGAATGTTTAAAATCTGGAACGTTAACACAAGGAGTAGTTGAGATGAGTAGCATAGATCTATTTAAGGAGGAAGAAAAAAAGACTTGCATTGAGATAGTGCCTTTGATGACCACCGGAAGTCTGAGTGCTTTATGGTCAATGAAGTACTTTGAAATCTAGTCACTGGTGTAAATTAGGTACCACAGCAGCTAATTTTGTGCACAACAAGATCCCACTAACCACACTGCTGTTTATGACCAGATAATCTGTTTTTGTGATTGAAGGATAAATATTGGTCTGGACACTGGGGATAACTCCCCTGCTCTTCTTCGAAATAGTGCCATAGTAATAGTACATGAGAGAGCAGATAAAGCCTCAGTTTAACATCTCATCCAAAAGTTAGATAAACACATGAGGGAGAAAGGATTAAAAGGTTGCTGATCTGGTTGAATGAAGAGGAGCAGGAAGAGTCTTATGTGGAGTATAAACACTGGTGTAGACCAATTGTGCCAAATGGCCTGTTTTTGTCCTGTACATTCTATGCAATTTTAATTATGTAAACCATGAGCTGTTTTCTAATATGCCTGTAATGGTTCAGCAACTAGAATGAACCTGCCATAATTTCTCCTATAAAGAAAGAATACTACATCAACTGTTGAACTTTGTGGCTGCAAAACCTTCTCCGTGTCAATATGCAAGTTATTGTCCTGCAGTTCAGGGGGCTATTGCGTATTGCTTGGACACAGAATACACAGAAATTGTGTGTGGAAAGCAGGTGCCATAGAGGAACCCCACCCAATTCATTAACTTAAATGGGCAACAACAACTTGCATTTATATAGTGCCATTAACGTAGCAAAACATCTGAACATCTCCTAGATTTATCAGAAAAAAATTGAACCATATGAGAGAGAGATTTTGAAGAACATCTTAAACGTAGGAGAGAGGGGCAGAGTGGTTTAGAGAGGGAATTTCAGAATTTGCAGCTGAAGATTTGGCTGCCAATAGCAGAGTGAAGAAAATAGAGAATGCGCAAAAGGCCTAAGTTGGAGAAGTGTAGAGATCTCAGGGATGTGGAACTGGAGGAGGTTAGAGATCGGGAGGAGCGAGGCTATAGAGGAATTTGAACATGAGGATGAGAATTTTAAATTTAAGATGTTACCAACTGAAAATCAACAGGGAAAGAGCACATGCTTGTAAGGGCTTCTGCCTGATTTTCTGTCCATTTCAAATGAATGGAAAAGATGGACTCCCTCATATTGGGTGGCCCAATAGGCCCAGGTGCAGGATTGAGACAGACCTGCTCCCAGCTGTTTTTCTTGCATGCGATTAGACCTGTTTAAAGTGTAGCTGCAGTTTTTAATCATTTGACAGAAAACTAGAATCATTCTTTCCATTTAGTGTTATTATCTGCATTTAAACCCCACTTTATTTAAAACATACCTTTACAATTTATGCATCATAACTCACTTGTATAATAAAATGCAAAATAAATGCTAACAGTTTAAAGGTTGAAAGTCTTCAGTATTCACAATCTTTTTCTTTTTTAAAAAAAATTGCTTTTCTCCCCTTCAAAAAAAAAGGAAATGCTGAATCAGATCTCAAGTGGCTGAAGAAAGCTGTAGTTCGAGGTGCTCCTCAAGATGCAACATCTGCTGTTCTGGAAGAGGCAAACTACATCTGTAAGCACAATTTTGGAGTTAGATCCATAGAGGAATTTGCAGAATATGTGCTGTTGCTGAAGAAAAAATTCATTCTGCGTAATCAGAAAAAGGATGAACTATCTTCATAATTCAATTGGAGAAGCTTCAGAATGATTAGATTTACAGAAAACCTGTTTACAAGAATGTTGCCAGGGCTCAAGTTGCAGCTATGAAGAAAATTTGGATAGGCTAAGTTTGTTTTCCTTAGAACAGAGGAGGCTGAGGGTGACTTAATTGAGGTGTACAAAATTATGCGGGGCCTAAATAGAGTAGACAAGAATGACCTGTTTCCCTTACTGGAGATGTCAATTACCAGGGGGCACAGATTTAAGGTGATTGGTAGAAGGATTAGAGGGGACATGAAGGAAAATCTTTTTCACCCAGAGGGTGGTGGGTGTCTGGAATTCACTGCCGGAAACGGTGGTTGAGGCAAAAATGCTCAATTCTTTCAAAAGGTACCTGGACATGCACCTGAAGTGCTGCAAGGCTTTGGACCAGGTGCTGGAAGGTAGGATTAGTTTGGGCGGCTAGTTTCTATTTTTTTCCTTCTTGGCCAGCACGGACATGGCTGGCTGAATGGCCTCCTTCTGTGCCATAATCTTTCTATGGTTTTATGGTACTAACTGATAAAATAATTCAAAAGCAAGCCAATCAAACTTATCTGGAGTTAGAAAGAAGTAAGCAGCTGGCTTTTGGCCAGTGGCAGAGGGCTTTAAAAATACAACTCAGCTATGAGACTCTCAGAAGTAATCCTGTTGGAGGAATTTAAAAACACACTCTCATTCTCGATTAAAACCCATGTTGAGGAACAGCGGGTCCAGGGAGCCCGGCAAGCGGCCGTTCTGGCCGATGAGTTTGCTTTAATTTATAAGTCTGTTTCCCAGGGGAGAACTTTTCGTACTCACCCCACAAGTCTGAAAAGGACTAAGGGTGGGAAGGTGATATCTGCGCAGGCCGTCCTGGAAGAGAAAGGAAAGCAGGAGACACAGGGGGCCCTCTTCCAGCCAAAAAGGAAGGTGCTCTGAGCAAGGGTGAGACCCGGAGACCTTTGTGCTTCCATCGTCATAAAGCAGGGCATTTAAAAGCTGATTGCTGGAAATTAAAGGGGAAACGGGTAGTGTTAATCAGGGCACACCCGCTCAGTGACGGCGGAGACCGAATGCAAAGCACAGCAGAACAAGCTGTGTCTTTAACTACAGTAAGAGTGCAACCCAGGAAGCTTTCTACGGCCAGTGCAGGAAAAGTTAATAGGATTCCTGAAGGTTATCAGGGTTTTGTGTCTGAAGGGAAAGTAACCCCATACCCATCGAGTGGGGCAAGCATGTCCATAGCGATTCTCAGGGACACTGGTGACTAGATCCCTTTTTTTTTACTGGGAAAAGGAATGGTATTGGAGGGCCGCGCATGTCTGTACCTGTACACAGGGTGCACCTGGCAGTCGACTTAGATTCGCGATCGGTGACTGTAAGGATCGTCCCTAGTTTGCCTGTGGACGGTGTTGACCTGCTCCTAGGTAATGATCTGGCGAAGGTGAATATGGTAGGCCCCCCTCCCCAAGTAGTGAAAGAAAGACTGGAGGAGGTCAGAGAGATAGAGAAGTGGCGGGAGACAGTCCTTTGCAGTTTCCCTGAATATGTAGTGGATCAGGCCATGATCAAACCAGCTCCCCCAGAGGAGACTGAATTGTCACTGCAGGCAAATACCATGAGGTCTGCCGATCCGAGACTTTCTTTGGATTAGGAGACCCAGGGAATGAATTAAGTGGATTTTCTATAGCTGAAGCTCAGCAAGCCGACCCAGTATAGTGTGAGTTAGCACAGCCTGCCCAATCTGAAAGTGAAGCAGAGGGATTCCTGACTGCCACTATTTAAAGAATGAGGTACTGATGAGGAAATGGAGTTCTCACAGATCTGAGGGCAAGGAGTGGACAGTAGTTCACCAGTTAGTGGTGCCGCAGAGGTACTGGGGAGAAATATTAAGGGCCCACGAGACTCCAGTGGCTGGACATGCCTTATGCAAAGGACCAAAGCCCACATAGGATAGCAGTGTGACTGGCCAAAACTCCAGAAAGATGTGGTGGAGTACTGCAGGAGTTGCCACATGGGCCAGGTTGAGGGGAAATCCCTACCTACAGTGATACCTGCACCCCTAAGTCCTGTACTGGTGTTGGGAGGATCCTCCAGCAGAGGGCTGGTGAACTGTAAGGGACCCCGCCGAGAACAAAAGGGGACAGGCAAGCACACTGCTGGCAAAAGTTTAGAAAGAGAAGGGGAAAAAGTGACCAAGAGGGCAGGTTAAAGGAAGTCCGGGAAAAAGCCCAGATGTAAACCCCTACTGTCCAGTCAACCAATCCATAAAAATGTGAAAAGTTAGACCCCCCAGCCTCCTATGTAAATGCAGACTCCAGAAGCACCCCACCAAAACTGCCAACAGCATTTACAGGAACGTGCAGAGACAAAGAAAGACCTGCTTTACCCTCATCTACACATCTAGTCACTGCCTCGAAAAATTAAATCACGTTTGTTGGACATGATTTCCCTCTGACAAAGCCATGTTGACTATCCGTGATTAATCCCTGCCTCTCCAAGTGGAGATTAATCCTGTCCCTCAGAGTTTTTTCCAATAGTTTCCCTACCACTGATGTTTGACTCACTGGCCCGTAGTTTCTTGGTTTATCCCTGCTACCCTTCTTGAATAATGGTACCACATTTGCTGTCCTCCAGTCCTCTGGTACCTCACCTGTGGCCAGAGAGGATTTGAAAATTTGTGTCAGCCTTGCTATCTCCTCCCTTGCCTCACATAACAGCCTGGGATACATCTCATCTGGGCCTGGGGATTTATCCACTTTTAAGCCCGCTAAAGCAGCTAATACTTCCTCCCTTTCAATGCCAATTTGTTCAAGTATATCATAATCCTCCCCTGATCTCTGCACGTACATCATCCTTCTCCATAGTGAATACAGATGAAAAGTAATCATTAAAACCTCACCTATGTCTTCCGGCTCCCCACACACATTGCCACTTTGGTCCCTAATGGGCCCTACTCTTTCCCTGGTTATCCTTTTGCCCTTAATATACTTATAAAGCGCCTTGGGATTTTCACTGCACCCTCAGTAAAAGGGATCTAGTCCCCCTGTGTCCCTGAGAATCACTATGGGCTTGCTTGCCCCACTCGAGAGATAGGGGGTTACTTTCCCTTCAAACACAAAATCCCGATAACCTTCAGGAATCCTATTAACTTTTCTTGCACTGGCTATTGTAAGCTTTCTGGGTTGCACTATTACTGCAGTTAAAGCCACAACTTGTTCTGTGTTTTCCACCAGGGTCCTTTCTTTACTGAGCTGGTGTTCCCTGATTAACCCTACCGCTTTTCCCTTTAGTTTCCAACTTTTAGGTCAGCTTTTAAGTGCCCTGCTTTATTATAATGGAAGCACACAGATCTCTGGGTTTTGCTCTTACAGCACCTTCTATTTTGGCTGGAGGAGGGCCCCCTTTGAATCCTGCTTTCCTTTCGCTCCCAGGACTGCCTGTGCTCCTATTACCTTCCTACCTTTTGTCCTTTTTGGGTTTGTGGGGGTGATTAGGAAAGGTTCTCCCCCCGCCCCCCAGAAAACCAACTTATAAATTAAAGCAAACTCATCGGCCAGAACGGTCGCTTGCGCCGAGGATAGCATTTTTGGTCAGTTCATAATTTGATGAACTCTAATCTGGCAACAAGGAGTAAACTTCATGGGCTTTTCCAGTTAGCTTGCTTTGTTTGTCTTAAATGAGACCAGGTCTCAGCTAGCCATTTTAGCTGCCTTGCCAGTTTCTCAAAAGACAGGAAAAACGCTTCCAGATCTTCCTCATTGAATTTTGAAATTAATTGAGCGAGTTTTAGCAATCGTGTACCCAGCCCTGAATTTTGCTCCTCCATATTGGCCATGCTTTCATTGGGGATACTCTGTCGCCCCCTAGTTCACTCAAGCCACTTCAACTCTCTTTGCATTCTTTACAAAATATTCTTTCAATCTTTCTCTCCTCTCTCTCGTTCCTTCTCCTGTTTTTCTCCCTCCTGCCTTTCATTATTTTCATGTTCCTTTTGGAAGGCTCTCTCTTTCTCCCTCCATCTTTCCTCAAATTCAACTTTCCCCTGTTCCAATTGTATCTTTGCTAACAATACCATGTCAGATTCTGTTTCTAACAATTCTGCTTCTTCAGATTCAAGAGAAAAATGGTTGGCCATTAAGCCTTAGGAGTTCAGACTTCCTAGCCTTGCCATGCTGCTCAGCTATTTTTCTCAACTCCTCCATAGACAGTGCGTTTAACTTATCCCAAGTTACTTCACTTTGGCTTGGAGAGCTACTCGCTTCAGTTGCAGACGTGTTAGTTTTCAATCAAACACAACCACAAGAAAACCTGTATTGAAATTTGCTCTTTTTGATCAGCAATAATTTGGCTTCCCACTTCAAATTTCACTCGTTTGTCTGTGGGTAAAATTCCAGAGGCTAGCACCCAAATTCCACCTGCCCCCCACCTTGGTGGGAAAGGCAAAGAAATGATCTCACCAGGTTCCCTTAGGGTTCAAAGAAGAAAAGTGAAATTTATTTAAACTTAAGCTCTAATTCGCTTTACGCCTACGGATACACTACCTGTTTGTGTATTTAATCAGTAGATGTGTGCTGCTATGATATTTTAATAAGTGACTAGGCTGTCCAGCAGCCTGTCACATGCTTCCTGGGAACGGCTGTCAACTTTATGTAATATTTTAAATTAATATAAATATGGTATTAAAATAAAGATTTTTCAATTCACTGCAAAAAATGTGGAAAAAGAACAGATGTAACACCTTATTGTCTCCAAAAAATTATTTTCTCAAAATAGTTATTGAAGTAACCGGGCACAAGGCAGACTGAGACAATTGGAGGGCATTGGGTGGGGTGCAGACTGGGAGAAGATTGCAGCAATGATTTGAGCTCTGTTTTTGGGGACAGAAAATCACAGGAGAATTCAGCAAGGTTGATGGGCAAGTGGGACAATGCGGAACTGGGTGTGAGCAACACGTTTCAGACAGACATTTTTCAATGGATGGTGGAATTTTGGATCAACTAGGCAAGAAACACATTAGGGAAACCAAGATTGAAATTAAGTGGTATTTATCTGCATTTAAGCCCCATTTGATTAACAGCCATTTTGCACAAATGAGCATCACAAGGAATTAGTTCTGTTTTTGGTAGTTGAAAATTTGGGGCAAAATCGGAGGAAAACTCCCTACTCTTAGTCTGGTAGCTGCTCTTCTCATCAGCTGAGCGGAGCAGGGTAAGTTTGTTGCACAAGTTCTATGGATGATATGATCTGCTTGCCAGTGGCAGTTTGTTGGATAAGCAGCTTTAAATATGCCCCTTTGCTCCCCATCAACAGCAGTAACTAGTTAATTTGTTTTGGTGATTGACAACTTTGGACAACACTGAAGTGTTTCTTGCACAGACCAGTAAGCTGCAAGGCTTCCTGATGTGTGTGAATGTGGGAACCGTGATGGCACAAACCAAAACTGTGCTAATGAAATGGACTGTCGGGCTGGCCTTCTGACCACAGCTGCCAATCAAGTTCACATTTGAGTTGTCTCTCTGAAGTAGAACCCCGCTCAACAAGCGAATGAGTTTGTATATGGTGACACCCAAGTCCTGCCAGAATGGGTAATTACCCAGTCATCTCCAATCAATTACACCTGGATCACAGCTGTAAGTACAGGATTGATTTTATGCACATAATTTGTATATGTTACTATTCTCTACACACTGCATTTTGGTGAATAAATCCTGCTGTAGTTTTGGTCATGGTCAGCGACTGCTGTATTTTGAGTAGTTGAAAATCACAAGTTCCACCCTACCTTCAACTCATTGGCAGACACAGCAGTGTCGATATTCACCTCATAATTATAGGGCTCGTCTTTTATGATCAACGGCAAAGCGATGACACTTACCACAGACCTCAAGCAAAACTGCCCATTATCTAATGGTGATGGTCCAGGGGAAAACTTCATGGGATTTCTCTAGGATCCCAACGGATCTCTGCAGCGTAATCTGATGTGGTCGTAAACATCAGAGCATGTGGGGCAGTGAAGACATGCCACGCCCACAGATTCTGACAAGAGGATAAGACACGTTCACAAAGTCAGCCTGGAGCTTAAAGGAAGGTGAGCAGTCTTTAACTTTAAAACCTAGAAATAATTTTATAACCCTCTGAAAACTGTATTGGACATTTTGTGTTGAAAGTCATTTTTACAAAGCCATATGCCATCACCCATTCACCCTCCCCATGCAGTATTACAATTTGGAAAAGGCAGAGAGTGCAATTTTGGAAAAAGCTCATGCAACAACAAAATTTTCCTCATCTCCCATATGATTCTTCCATTGATCTTAAACCTGTGTCCTCCAGTTAGATTAGATTAAAGATACAGCACTGAAACAGGCCCTTCGGCCCACCGAGTCTGTGCCGAACATCAATCACCCATTTTTTATACTAATCCTACACTAATCCCATATTCCCAACAAACATCCCCACCTATCCCTATATTTCCCTACCACCTACCTATACTAGTGACAATTTATAATGGCCAATTTACCTATTAACCTGCAAGTCTTTTGGCTTGTGGGAGGAAACCGGAGCACCCGGAGAAAACCCACGCAGACACAGGGAGAACATGCATTTGGGAGACAGGTGGTGAGTTACTTGTTGCAGAATTCCTAGCCTCTGACCTGCTGTTGTAGCTGCAACATTTATGTGGCTGGTCCAGTTCAATTTCTGGTCAATGGTAACCCCCAGGATATTGATAGTAATGCCATTCAACATTAAGAGGAGATGATTAGATAGTCTCTTGTTTGAGATGGTCATTACCTGGCACATGTGTGGCATGAATGGTACTTACCACTTATCAGCCCAAGCCTGGATCTTGTCCAGGTCTTGCTGCATCTGGACACTGGCTGCTTCAGTATCTGAGGAGTCGTGAATGGTGCTGAACATTGCACAATCAGTGAACATTCCTACTTCTGACCTTATGATGGAGGGAAAGTCATTGAAGAAACAGTTGGGCCTAGGACACTACCCTGAGGAACTCCTGCAGTGATGTCCTGGGTCTGAGACGATTGATCTCCAACAACCACAACCATTTTCCTTTGCACAAGGTATGACTCCAACTAGTGGAGTGTTTTCCCCCTGATTCCCATTGATTCCAGTTTTAATAGGGCTCCTTGATGCCATACTAGGTCAAATGCTGCCTTGATGTCAAGGACAGTCACTCTCACCTCACCTCCTATGTTCAGCTCTTTTGTCCATGTTTGGACCAAGACTGTAATGAGGTCAGGAGCTGAGTGGCCCTGGCGAAACCCTAACTGAGTGTCTGGCGGGACTGCAGAGCTATGATCCGATCCATTGGTTGTATTTGACTTGTGCATGCACTTATCTTGTGTTTCCTTAAAGGTATCTTCCACTAATGCTCTCTACACAGAATTTTAGTTTTTTTGTTCTTGTTCAGGTGGTCTTTTTATGACACGACCCCCACCAAACCTTGAATAGATTCCGAACCACAGGTATTTTGTATCACTGAGGGAACTTCATCACCAGTGATGGTGATGACCTGGTTCCCTGATCCCAGGATTTCCTCTGTTTTTAGCATGATGACCCAAATACTTTGACTTTCTCTCCAATCTTATTCATTTTAATTGATATGTAATTAAAGCTGATATTGACTGACCGATTTTCTTTCTACCATAGCTGATCCTTCCTGAGACAAGTATAAAACGTGTCGTCAACAGTGCGATCAAGTTGCACTTGCTTAGCAATAACCTGCTCACTGATGCTCCGTTTGGATTCCGCAGCGAGTAACTCACCTGTTTCCCCAAAGCCTGTCCACCATCTACAAGGCGCAAGTCAGGAGTGTGATGGGATACTCTCCACATGCCTGGATGGGTGCAGCTCCAACAACACTCAGGAAGCTCGACACCATCCAGGACAAAGCCTACTTGATTGGTACCCCATCCACAAACATTCACTCCCTCCACCACCTATGACCAGTGGCAGCAGTGTGTACCATCTACAAGATGCACTGCAGCAACGCACCAAGACTCCTTAGACAGCACCTTCCAAACCCACGACTTCTGCCACCTCGAAGGACAAGAACAGCAGATGCATGGGAACACCATCACCTGCAAGTTCCCCTCCAAGCCACACACCATCCTGACTTGGAACTATATCGCCGTTCCTTCACTGTCGCTGGGTCAAAATCCTGGAACTCTCCTCCTGACAGCACTGTAGGTGTACCTCCCCCACATGGACTGCAGTGGTTCAAGAAGGCAGCTCGCCACCACCTTCTCCAGGGTAATTAGGCATGGGCAATAAATGCTGGCCTACCCAGTGACACCCACATTCCACGAACAAATAACAAAAAATTATTTAATAAGCCACTTTAAGACTCCTGGTTTTTCTCACCAGTTTTGTTATATTGTCAGCTTGGACTGAAATACCAGCGATCAACTTAGAACGTCTAAATTTCCATACTACAAGCTGACCTGATGGGTGTTACTGTAGACACTCAGAAATTTCACATTTACTATCATTGATCTGTCAAGGTAAGATGAGGCTGAAGCAAATGATTGTAATAAAGCAGTAAAATTGCTGCAATTAGACTCTTGGCACTATTTATTAAAATTAGCTGGAGTAGCTGAAATCTTATACGAAGTTACATGCATTACGTTATTTCCTGAACAACAGCCAATATTGGACCAGGGTTCTCTGAGCTTTCAAATATTGGGTTCATTTTCATCGCAGCTAATACTCAATCCAAGCTCACTACTGGCTATTGTGGCCGGGTGATGAAATCAATCAAAACGTCCAACACTGAGCAGACTCAGCTACACTGAAGCCAAGTGCTTCAATTGAATTCCTGGTTGATTTCCTCGCAACAACTCTGCCACCAGGTGCCAGGGAAACTAGGATCTGGGTGTTGAGGAAAGGATACATGGGACTATACTATTCCTGTACTTCAGTACCATTGGAACCAGCAGTGGACACCAACTATTTAATGCATTATCCTTGACTGAAACAATCCCATAATTGTTTTCAATATTAGTAGAGCTCTGGTGACATTACTCAGTTTTAAAATGAGCATTTTTATATCATATAGTGGAGAACTTCAGGGTCACTAACGTACAATGATGGAATAAGTTGAATCCCAATTTTTGAACAAGTGTTTTGGGATTTTTCCTGGTATGTTGGGAATTCTTGACCATTATTCTGTAAAATTGTAACTGGCCTTTATATATGTTCTTTTGCTTTATGGTTTAATCCCTTACCTTTTTTAAAGCTGAGAAGTTAGTCTGTCAGATGCATCAAAAGGAAAATCAGTAGCTGGGCTCCCTAAAATGCTGATGTCTTTTGTGTAAAAGACCTGCAGTTCTAGCAGACATTATCAGAATTTGGGGTGCCAGTCATTACACCTGTTCTAAAATGCATGCTAAATTGTAGCAAAACCTAAGTCATTACAGCAAGGAGACTGAGAATTAGGCTCAGCCAGTCTGTGTTTATCCTTCATGTAAGCAAATAGATCTGGTCTCATTTACCCACCCGGTTCCCTTATCCCATCAACCTCTATAGCACAAAGGGGCACATGTCTGCAAATGGCAGGTTAATGAAAGGGTCAAGCCTTTAGTCCCAAATTTCTGCCATTTACAGCAGAATTGCACCTGACATAAGTTGAATTTGTAGGGGGAAAAAAAGGCAAGTTATCTGCCTGACCTGTCAAAGCAGTGGTCAAGCTAGCAGGTTCGAGTTCTGTGCCGATCTCTAACCAGTTCCACAGGTGGTGGAGCTGAAGGGGCCCAGCCAAAGGTAGGTCTAGAATTATTTATGTGGGATCTGGAGAGGCAGAAATGTTTCTCTGAGGCCCAGAAAAAAAAAATTAATAAGCTGCTGCTCCGAAACTCCTATCCTTAAAGAATGTGATCGCCACTCCCAGCAGCATACCATGCTGGCAGCTGCCCTCGTCCGATCTTGTGGCCACTTCACTGCTGTTTCCCTGCCTGTTGATTGCCCAAAAGCCAAAATCAAACCAGCAGTTCCCAAAATAAAACTCATTTTCCACTTTTGCAAGAAATATAAATTCCAAGCAAGGTAATGGGGTGACATAGTGGCGCAGTGGCTAGCAGCAGAGCCTCACAGCTCCAGCAACCCACGTTCAGTTCTAGGTACTTCCTGTGCTGAGTTTGCAAGTTTTCCCTTTGACCATGCGGGTTTCCTCAGGGTGCTCCGGTTTCCTCCCACAGCCAAAGACTTGCAGGTTGATAGGTAAATTGGCCATTGTAAAAATTGCCTCTAGTGTAGGTAGGTGGTAGAATTGAGGGAAGGTGGGGATGTGAGAGGGAAAAAATGGGATTAATGTAGGATTAGTATAAAAGGGTGGTTGATGGTCGGCACAGACTTGTTGGGTCAAAGGGCCTGTTTCGGTGCTGTATGACCAAAGGAACTGAACAGTTTGTTTTTAAACTTTAGAAATAGTTAGTGAGTTACAAGCAGAAAGACACCTACAGGAAAGAGTCACACAGAGGTCATTTTTAACTCCCCTGTATGGGTGCTAATCTGGTGGAACAGCTCGTGCACCTGTTGTAGAATGTGCCCGAGTTTTAAATTGACATGAAAATCAGACAGGATCTATTACAGTTGAGTGATCATCTCCACGGGTTTTTTCCTTCCACTGTTCCAGTAGCTATAACCTTATTTGTCAGTCCTCTACCATTAGGCATTTATTAAAATCAATGACAAGATTAGCTTGCGAACTAGGCTACCTCTGCTTGACACATATATTACTACAGACTGTCACCTTAAATGCTGTAAATATTACCACAGAAAGGAAGAACTTGCATTTATATAATGGTTTTCATGACCTCAGGATTTCTCACAAACAGCAATGAGATAATAACCAGATAATCTGTTTCAATGATGTTGTTTAATAATGCTTGCTTTAATTTTGTGTTTTATGATTCCTTTTACTATTTGAAATGCAGTATCTTCAGTTGCTCAGTAAATGATATATCAGAAGTGCAGCAAGTGGTAATCAAGCTTCAGACCTTTAGTATGTGAAATTTCTGCTCAGCTGTTGCTCACTTTACCTTCTGTGATTACATAGGATATATGGCACAGAAACAGGCCATTTGGCCCTTCCATTCCATGCCAGTGTTTATGCTCCACTCGAGCCTCCTCTCATCTTTCCTCATCTAAATCTATCATTGTAACCCTCTATTCCCTTCTCCCTCATATGCTTGTCTAGCTTTCCCTTTAATGCATTACTTCAATCTGTGGGAGGGATTTCCACATTCTCGTCACGCTTTGGCTAAAGAAGTTCCTTCTGAATACCCTATTGGATTTCTTGGTGACAATCTTATTTTGATGGCCTCTAGTTATGCTGTTCTCAACAAGTGGAATCATTCTCATTGTATCCACTACCAAAGCCTTTCATAATTTTAAAGACCTCTTATTAGGTCAAGAGAAAAAGGGATCCAGCCTGTCAATCCTTTCCTGATGATATATATACACTTGCATTTCTGGTATCATCCTTGTAAATCTTTTTTGCACCCTCTCTATCCTTTCTATAATATGGCATCCAGAATTGCACTTTAAGTGTGGTCTAACCAAGGTTTGACACAGGTTTAGAATAACCTCCCTATTTTTCAATTCTAATCCTCTAGAGACAAAAAAAAAAAGAAAACCAAGGACTAGGGTTGATAACCTTGCTAACCTGTGAATAGTGTATTTGTACCCAGAGATCCCTTTGTTCTTCGAACCCCACCTGGACATGCACCTTCAAAGTACTAAGTGATCTCCCTATTCCTCCTACCAAAATGTATGACCTCACATTTATCCATGTTGAACTCCATTTGCCAATTATTTTCCCAATCTGCAAGTTTAATGTCCTTCTGTAATTTGTTGCAGTCCTATTCAGTATTGACTGTTTCCCACCAACCACCCCCCACCCCCCCCCCCCCCCCCCACAAACCCCCTAAATTTGAAGTCATTTGCAAAGTTGGAAATTGTGTTTTTGATTCTAAAGTCCAAATCATTCATGTAAATTGTGGCCCCAGCACTGATCCTTGTAGAACACCACATCCCACCTTCTGCCACTCTGAATAACTACCCTTTACTCCCACTCTCTGCTTTCTGTCTTGAAGCCAGTTCGCAGTCCATTCTGCTACTTGTCCCGTGACTCCACATTCTCTGATCTTATTCAGTAGTCTACTATTGGGCAACTTATCGAAAGCCTTTTGAAAATCCAGCTAAATTACATCTACAGCATTACCATTGTCTACTCTTACCTCCTCAAAAAATTCAGTAAAGTTGATCAAGCAAGATTTTCCCTTTTGAAATCCATGCTGACTATTCATTATTATATTTTTCATTTCCAGACGTTCTACTCTCTCCATTAGTAAGAATTCCATTATTTTTCCTACCACTGATGTTAAGCTGACTGGTCTACAATTTCCTGGACATGTTCTGTCCCCCTTCTTAGATAGCTAATGTAATTCCTATATTTATCAGTCTTCTGGCACTATACATTTTTATAATAAATTATTAGAAAGTGTGGTGTTACGACCGACCGCTCCTGTCAAAGCCCCCAATCAAAATATACGATTCTGATTGTGGTGGGACCAACGCACTGTTAATTCAATCCCATCGTTCCACAGATCAGCTAACATATCATTTAAAAACTTTCCAAATTAAAGACCCACCAAATTGTACCATCTATTAACCCCTGAATGAGGCTAACCAAACCAGGTATCTTTAAATCAACAAATTAACTCTTTAATTAAAAGAACTAAATTCTTAAACACTATGAACATTTAAAAATAGAAAAATTAGAGTCCTTGCAAATTTACAGTCCAATGTTGTTCGAAGTCCAGTGAATTTCAACAATTAACAACTTGCAAACACTTTCAACAGAATCAATCTGACTTTAGAGTTTTTGAGGGATTTAAATTACCAGAGATCTCTGTCTTTGGCTTGACTTTTTAGCATTTCGAGAGATAATAATTAAACAGACAAAAATCCTATTTCCTTCAGTTTAAATGGTTGAGAGCTCTTTTTCAGTGTTGACACCACAGTTGTCTGTGTCTTCTGTCTGTGTGTTCAAACTGTCTCACTAACTGCCAGTTCAAATTGAATTGTAACAAATATATCGCATCAGGCTCACTCCCAGTGGCTATTGCCATGGTATCGAGAATGCACCCTTTGAATCAGTCTCCAAATGGCTGTTTCTAAGGCAAAGAAAATGCACCTTCCTATAACTCCTAAGACTGGCTCTTAAAGCAATGCTGATTCCTTGCAAGCCTTAAAGGCAAACTGCATATTCTGCAAAAGAAACAACAGGGCCATGACAGTTGTAATGCCCCTGCTGTCTCTTTGCTAGATTATTTCAAATTACATGGATGCAATCCATTTGAACCAAGGTTTTATCCTCTGAGTTTGATTAATTTATTCAATACATGTTTTTTTTCTTTCAAAAGCATTGATCTCATTGCTTATCTCGAGTCAATTTCATGTTTACCTGTTCTATCTCCCCGGTAAACAGTGAAGCAAAATAGTTATTTCATATTTCTGTCATCTCTCTGTTGTTAACTGTACTATTATCCTGTTCATCCCTTAATGGTCCTATTCCCATCACCGCCTTCCTTTTTTATTGATGTGCCTGTAAAATATTTTACTATTGTTTTATGTTCCTTAATAATTTAATTTCATAGTTCCTATTTGCCTTCCTAATTTTTGACCTCTCCTAAACTCTTCATATTCTCTTTTATCATGGACTCCTCTGCTGCCTTTTTGTGCTCAATGTATGCCCCTTTCCTAACCCTCAATTGTTCCCTTATGTCTTTATTCATCCATGGAGTCTCACTAGTATTTAGATTGTTTTCTCCTTTTAGCAGAGTATATTTTTCCTGCACTCTGTTAAACACAGTTTTAAATATTTCCCATTGTTGTTCTACATCATTGCCGATTTTATTTTCCCAGGTTCTATTCTCAGTTCCTCAAAATTAGCTTTTCTTCAATCTATTAACCTTTTTTTGTCATACTTACATCCTTCTCGATCATCATCTTAAAGCATATTATATTATGGTCACTATTGCCTAGATGTACCCCTACTTTTACTTCTCTTTTCTGCTCTGGTTCCTTTTCCATTACTAGATCCAACAATAAATCTTCTCTGGCTGGGCTTTTTATATATTTGGGTTCAAAAGCCCCTGTACACATTGTAGAAACTCCATTCCCTTATTCCTTTACCTACCTCTTCTGCCCAATTAATATCAGGGTGGTTGAAATCCCCCATGATTATTATTCTGTGTTTTTTAATCAAGTCCCAAATTTGTCTGCATATTTCTTCCTCCACCTCCCTTCCACTATTAGGTGGTTGGTCTGTAGACTATACCTCTTAGTGTGATTGATCCTTTGTGATCTTTTATCTCTATTAATATGGATTCCATTTTTGTCTTGCTCTTAGCTGCACCCCTTTTTTCTACATTATCCCTAATAAGTACAGCTACTCTCCTCCTTGTCATTTTCCTTCTCGATTTTTTTCTAAATATGTTACCCTTGCAATGTTTAATTTCCAATCCTGATTTTTTTGTAGCCATGTCTTAGCAATCCCTACTATGTCCAGTTCCTCCTAACGCATGATTGCCTCCAGCTCCCCTGTCTTATTATGGACACTGTGTGCATTGCTGTACAGACATTTTAACTCATTTTTAATAGGATTTCCTCTCACTTTTATGCCTGAGCATGTTTTTAGACTAGTTCTAACTAGCCACCTAATTAACTAACTGAGTAGCTGCCACTAGCAGGCAGCTTGTTTACCACTGACTTAGGCGGTGAAAGAACACAAGAAATAGGAGCAGGAGTAGACCCATATGGCTCCCATCAAGCCTGATCCACCATTCAATACGATCATGGTGATCTTAGGCTTCAATTCCACTTTCCCGCCCGCTTGCCATACTCCTTGATTCCCTGAGAGACCAAAAATCTGTCTATCCCAGCCTTAAATGCATTCAATGATGGAGTATCCACAACCCTCTGGGGTAGAGAATTCCAAAGATTCACAACCCTTCGAGTGAAATAATTTCTCCTCACCTCAGTCCTAAATGATTGGCCCCTTATCCTGAGACTGTGCCCCCGTGTTTTAGATTCCCCGACCAGCAAAAATAATTTCTGTGTCTACCCTATCCAGCCCTTTAGAATCTTACATGTTTCAATGAGATCACCTCTCATTCTTCTAAACTCCAGAGAATACAGGCCCAATTTACTTAGTCTCTCATTATCGGACAATCCCGACATCCCAGGGACTAATTTAGTGAACCTTCGCTGTACCGCCTCCAATGCAAGTATATCCTTTCTTAGATGTGGTCTCACCAAAACCCTGTATAATTATAGCAATACTCCCTTATTCCTGTACTCCAATCCCCTTGCAATAAA
The DNA here is from genome assembly GCF_036365525.1 of Heterodontus francisci. Taxonomy (NCBI): domain Eukaryota; kingdom Metazoa; phylum Chordata; class Chondrichthyes; order Heterodontiformes; family Heterodontidae; genus Heterodontus; species Heterodontus francisci. Next base: position 15,638,552 of record NC_090397.1, on the reverse strand, counting down.
GGCCAACATGCCATTTGCCTTCCTAATTACTTGCTGTACCTGCATGTTAACTTTCTGCGTTCCTTGTACAAGTGCACCCAAGTCTCTCTGAACATCAACACTTACAAGTTTCACATCTCTAAAAAAAAAAATATTCTGCTTTTCTATTCCTACGACCAAAGTGCATAACTTCACACTTCCCTGCATTACACTCCATCTGCCATCTTGCCCACTCGCAGAACCTGTCCAAATCTCTTTGCAGCCTCTTACCTTTCTACTTAGCTTTGTATCATCAGCAAACTTAGATACTTTTCTCTCTGTCTCTTCATCTAAGTCATTAATATAGACTGTGAATAGCTGAGGCCCCAGCACTGATCCTTGTGGCACTCCACTATTTACTGCCTGCCAACTTGAAAATGACCCATTTATGCCTACTCTTTGCTTCCTGGCTGTTAATTTTAACCTTAACTTGTAGTTTCAAGGTTAAGTTAAAATCTAAATGCAAAACTTGACTATATTCTAGAAAAAGATCAACCCTTAAAATTCCCTCAGTCACTTAAACTTCCTCGAGTTAAGTAAGTACTCTGTTGAAGCAGTACTCTGTCAAGCTGGCCTCTGTGCTAATTACTTTCCTACAGTGTGCAGAATGTACTGCAATAATGTCATCTGAAAACCAGAGTAGGATTTTTAATTTTAAAAATATCAAAATAAAAAATGGTATATACACAAACCAAGAATTATTAAATGTTCATCAGTTTTCAGGAGAATCTAAGTACTGTTTACTCTGCAACTCCCTTCTCACTAATATGTGGGGAACAGTGAAGAGGTTGGGAAAGCTGTCCCAGAGACTGGTCATGTGGCAATCTGACACATTCGTGGTCTGAGTTAATATCCATCAGCCAGCATCCTCAACCCCTCCATTGCCATCTCTGGGTATGTCCTATCCCACCAGCAGGAAAGATCCACCACAGATGGGGAGATAGTGATATATTGTCAGGTGGGAGCAGCCTTGGGAGTCTTCAACATTGACTGCAGGGCCCATGAAGGTGCATGGCTTCAGATGAAACAAGGCCAAGAAAATCTCTTGTTCACCACCACCCACTGCAACTCCTGTATTGCTCTACCCATCTCCTAGCCTGCTCAACTGATGAAGCAATACTGCTCCATGGTGAACACCATTTAAAGGAAGTGCTGAGCGAAACAAGGGCACAGACTACCCAGGGTGGCAGGACTTCAAAGGTCACCACCAACAGTGACTTGGTACTAACACCACTGACCAACATGGCTGAGTCCTGAAGGATACAGCTACCAAGGCCAAGTGGTGAGGGAAGCGACAGGAATAGTTACCTACTTAACCTTGTTCTCACCAACCTATCTATCACAGGAAAATCTGTTCTTCCTAGCATAGGTAGGAGTCACCTTGCACTCTTCCCATGAACACAGACCCTCATCTCCAAATTCAAAATGGTTTGCAAGTATCTTCAACCTACATCGTCCAGTAGATAATCCTATTTGACCTCCGAGGTCTGCATCATAGTTCCCAATGCCTAGCTAATTGCACTTAACATTTAGATATGGCTGAGTGCATTGGACACAACAAAGTCTCCTGGCCTGATAACATTCTAACTGTAATGCTGCAGATCTGTGCACCAGAACTAGACCCTCCCTTCCAGCCAAGCTGTGATGTCATCTACCCAAAAATGTAGAAGTTGCCTAGATATGTCCTATCCACAAAAAGCAGAACAAATCTATCCTGGTCAATTACCACTCGAATAGCCTGCCCCCCCTATCTTTGGAAAAGAGAAAGAAGGAATTATCAATTGAGCCAATGTATGTCAGCGAGCACAGCAGTGATGGGTGAACAGGACTTGATGTGATTTAGGACACGGACAGCAGAGTTTTGGATGACTTAATTTTATGGACTCCCTGGTGTGCAGCAAGGTTAGACTCAAACCAAAGAAGCTACATCACTCCAAGCAGAAGGGCTGCCCGCGCATCAACACTAACAGAATTTCTTAACCACAGCTGTTACATAAGTTTCTAAATTCACTTGAAAAAGCCCTTCAAAACACTCCTGCAGGTGATGCAGAGACAAAGTGGGCCTACATCAGAGACGCCATCTATGACTCAGCAATGACCACCTTTGGCAAACGTGAGAAGCAGAATGCAGACTGGTTTCAATCTCATTTTGAAGCACGCTGCACTGTTGAACTACAAGAACGCCCCCAACGAGTTAACGTTTGTAGCGCTTAAAGTAGCCAGAAGCGATGCACAAAGAACAGCCAGGCACTGTGCAAATGACTACTGGCAACACCTAAGCAGTCGTATTCAGCTGGCCTCCGACACCGGAAACATCAGAGGAATGTATGATGGCATTAAGAGAGCTTTTGGGCCAACCATCAAGAAGATCCCCCTCCTCAAGTCTAAATCAGGAGAATCGATCACTGACCAAAGCAAGCAAATGGACTGCTGGGTGGAGCAAAACCTAGAACTGTACTCCAGGCAAAATGTTGTCACTGATAACGCCCTCAATGCAGCTCAGTCTCTACCAGTCATGGATGTGGTGGACGAACAGCCAACAAAGTCGGAACTCAGTGATACCATTGATTCTCTAGCCAGTGGAAAAGCCCCTGGAAAGGACGGCATTACCCCTGAAATAATCAAGAGTGCCAAGCCTGCTATACTCTCAGCACTCCATGAACTGCTTTGCCTATGCTGGGATGAGGGAGCAGTTCCACAGGACATGCGCGATGCCAATATCATCACCCTCTATAAGAACAAGGATGACCGCGGTGACTGCAACAACGACTGTGGAATCTCCCTGCTCAGCATAGTGGGGAAACTCTTCGCTCGAGTCATTTTAAAAAGACTCCAGAAGCTGGTTGAGCATGTCTACTTGAGGCACAGTGCAGCTTTCAAGCAGAGAGATCCACCATTGACATGCTGTTCTCCCTTTGCCAGCTACAGGAGAAATGCCGTGAACAACAGATGCACCTCTACGTTGCTTTCATAGATCTCACCAAAGCCTTTAACCTCGTCAGCAGATGTGGTCTCTTCAGACTACTAGCAAAGATCAGATGTCCACCAAAGCTACTAAGTATCATCACCTCATTCCATGACAATATGAAAGGCACAATTCAGTATAGCGGTGCCTTATCAGACCCCTTTCCTATTCTGAGTGGCGTGAAATAGGGCTGTGTTCTGGCACCTACACTGTTTGGGATCTTCTCCCTGCTGCTTTCACATGCATTCAAGTCTTCAGAAGAAGGAATTTTCCTCCACACAAGATCAGCTGGCAGGTTGTTCAACCTTGCCCGTCTTGGAGCGAAGACCAAAGTACGGAAGGTCCTCATCAGGGAACTCCTCTTTGCTCGCGATGCTGCATTAACATCCCACACAGAAGAGTGTCTGCAGAGTCTCATCGACAGGATTGCGGCTGCCTGCAACGAATTTGGCCTAAACATCAGCCTCAAGAAAATGAACATCATTTGACAGGACGTCAGAGATGCTCCAACCATCAATATCGGCGACGGCGCTCTGTAAGTGGTTCAAGAGTTCATCTACCTGGGCTCAATTATCACCAGTAACCTGTCTCTTGATGCAGAAATCAACAAATGCATGGGAAAGGCATCTGCTGCTATGTCCAGACTGGCCAAGAGGGTGTGGGAAAATGGCGGACTGACACAGAACACAAAAGTCTGAGTGTTTCAAGCCTGTGTCCTCAGTACCTTGCTCTACGGCTGCAAGGCTTAGACAACATATGTCAGCCAAGAGCAATGTCTCAACTCATTCCATCTTTGCTGCCTCCGAAGAATCCTTGGCATCAGGTGGCAGGACCGTATCTCCAACGCAGAAGTCCTTGAGGTGGCCAATATCCCCAGCATATGCACCCTAATGAGCCAGCAGCGCTTGAGATGGATTGGCCATGTGAGCCGCATGGAAGATGGCAGGATCCCCAAGGACACATTGTACAGCGAGCTCGTCACTGGTATCAGACCCACCGGCCATCCATGTCTCCGCTTGAAAGACGTCTGCAAACGCGACACAAAGTCCTGTGACATTGACCACAAGTCATGGGAGTCAGTTGCCAGTGTTCGCCAGAGCTGGCGGACAGCCATAAAGGCAGGGTAAAGAGTGGCGAGTCGAAGAGACTTAGCAGTTGGCAGGAAAAAAGACAGAAGTGCAAGGAGAGAGCCAACTGTGTAACAGCCCCGGCAACCAATTTTATCTGCAGCGCTTGTGGAAGAGTCTGTTACTCTAGAATTGGCCTTTATAGCCACTCCAGGTGCTGCTCCACAAACCACTGACCACCTCTAGGCACTTACCCATTGTCTCTCGAGATAAGGAGGCCAAAGAAAGAAAGAAAGAGAATTTTTACGGAGGGTTCAAGGTTGGAAGCTGGCCAGAAGAACATTGGAATAGTCGAGTCTGGAGGTGAGAAAGACACGGATGAGGATTTCAGCAGTAGATGGGCTAAGGCAGGGAGGGAAACGGGTGATGCTAAGTTCAACAATGTAAATATATAATGGATTCAAAATTAAAGCAAAACTTACGGCAACTTGGGAAGAGTTAATTGGACCATGGCAGTTTCTCTGCAGCCCAGGCTGAGGAGCAGAGAGAAGCAAAATAGAGGCACGATAGTGCACCAAGAGTAGGAGAAGTTAATTACAGTGTGACAGGTTTACATAGGCAATTTCCACTATAATTTTGGATATTAAGTTAATTGGGAATAACACTCACCTTCACCATCTAGCTGGTACCCTGGCAGCGTTGGTTGCCCACCTGGGGCTGAATTTCACAGACCCCTCCCCAAGTCAGGGGTCGTGGCAGGAGAGGCTGGAAAATGCCTCCGGTAGAGGCCCGCCACAGACTTCGACGCCAGGAAGGCCCAGCCCGATCTTGCCGGTGGCAGTGAGACCTCATGGTGGCACCCTCCCACCACCCTCCCCCGTGCCCCCCCACCACCACCCCCGGCCACTCAGCAACGGGAGCCCAATTTAAATATTTGAATTGATATAAATACATTAATTAATTACCATTACACCACCACCGTCAGTCCCGGTGCAATCTTCATGCTGCTGGCCAGCACTGCCGCACCTTCAGATCCCCATCTGGGTGGCAGGCCGGGGGAGCGGTGTCAAAATAATATCATTGGTGTAGGGGATAGTGGGAAGGGTTATTGTTAAAAATTTATGCACTTTGTTGGGGGGGGGGGGAAATGTCAAGTGGACAAGGTAAGTGTTTTGGGAGGGGTAGAGGGCAATTAATTATATGGTTATTGGGGGGCTGGGAGAGGGCCAAAATAAATATTTTAATTTTTTTCCTTCAATCTCTTATTAAAAATATTTTTAAATTGAAATGTAGGGCTCGAAGTCCTTTAAAAATGGCGTCAGCACCTGTGCAAAGGCAACTGACTCCATTGCCGGGGACGGACGGTCCACCCCCTCCATGTCATCGGACGGGGTCCCGTCCGCCCTGGCTATTTAAATGAGCCCCCACACTTAATATCGGTGGCTCCACGGGGCCGCTATTGTTTTCACCCGCTGCCGATTTCAGCAGCGGGACCAAAACTTTCAGCCCCTATAGTGGAAACTGCACCATTTTGGGGATGAAATGTGGGCAAGTTCTAGGTTGCCAGGTTACCACCCAGGCAATGAAGGTGAAATTTACACCCAATATTAGTTCCTTGGAGGGATTAAAGACCTCTGTCAGTTCAGTGTTTCAACAGCAGAGGGTATCAAACTTGAGAAGTGGCTTGCAGTACATCAACTTGGATAGATGCTGTGAAGTATCCAATACAATCAGAATGTACAAAGAGAAGCACATTTAAAAGTTCCAATGTGATGCTGTTAAGACCTTTAATGCACCACAAAGACAGGGAACAGCTTTCAAAAACTACTTTCAACTGTGTGGTGCTTAAATAAACTTTAACGCGAGACAACCTTTCAGCAAATATTTGCTTTGCGGAAAAGACCAAAGTATCTAGGTGACTGCAGGGCAGTCTGGTTGCTATGAACTTCTTGTACACTGTTACGACCAGGTGAGAAAGGTATCTAGGGGTCTCCCTCAACCTTCACCTGGTCTTACTGTGACAGGGTTTAATTTTAAACACACAGTGTTTTGAGCCCCCCCCTTGGTGAATCCTTGCGCACTGCTTTCCAATTATAAGGCAAATAAATTAGCACAAACAGGCTTTCTTAGGTTTAAGGAAGAAAAGTGAAATTTTATTAAACTTAAACTCTAATTGGTTAACACCTACGGATACACACCGCGCCCACACTAGCATGCATACGCGATACACACATGCAGATGGAGACAGAGAGCAGAAGAAAAAAATAAAGTGGAAAGTTTGAGGCAATATCTGAAGAGTTTGTTACAGTTCTTCGAGCTCACTGTAGAGTCCTTTTGTAGTTTGAACTTGCTTTTCGTTGGGGCCCAGTATTCCTCTTAAACCTTATTCACTGTAGGAGACTTTTCTCTCTTGGGGTTCATGGGTCTTCAGTGGGTATCAGTTCCATGAGACAGAGATGGGAGCAGACAGGAGGAGAGGAGGTCTTTTCAATCCAGGAGCAAGAGCTTTCTCTGCCAGTTCAAACACTATCTCTACAATTTAAAACTCCCCAAGTTGACCAGCAGGGTGGTCATGTGACCGGCTGGTTTGACCAGGTCTCTTCTGTGTATTGGGAGCAGGGAATCGCTCCTTTGTTCCAACACTGACTGTTAATATGCAAAAATGTCCTTCCAGCCAGGGGCCTGCAACCCCTTGTAACAGGCCTTCTCTTCTTCCCACCAACAATTTGAAATTTAATGTCCATGTGGTGAAATTAATGTGCCTCATTCTTGGCAGGTGGCGGCCTGCATGAGAACACACATTGTGCTTCAGGTTCAACAGACAGTCCAGCCAAGCTGCAAATTATGGAATGAGGTTCTTTTTCCTATTGCATATACATTGTCAGGCATGCTGGAAGGCTAGCATTCATTGTCCATCCTGGGTTAGCCCGAGAAGGTGTTGGTGGCCTTTCCTCCAGAACCTTCTTGTATGTTTGTTATCTTTATACCTGCAACACAGTGGGAGAGCTGCTGCATTATTTTATTGATTTTTCCTTTCATATAGGAAATGGTGTAAAAAAAAAAGGCAATAAATCCATGAATTATCAACTTGATCTTGTTCCTCATCTCTATGCATTCTGAAATGCATATCGCAAGTAGTAGATGTAGGAACAAATCTATTCACTGTAAAGTTTCAATGCTGGCATGGACTTCAATATTAGCTGATTGTGGCAGAAATGAGAGAGGGATAAGGAGGGGGATTGTAATCCCCCAAAGGATATATTTTGACTAACCTGGGTAGGCCTCATTGTACTCCTGACAGCTTCTAACATGCCTTCACCTGGAAGGAAAGTTCCAGCAGTTCAAGCCCGGGTTTAAAATCCAATTGCCATCACGCAAACCCAATTTGAATAAATGTTTGAGGCTTCTGGGGATATTTCAGCCACTTAGCCACAGCAAACAGTTAAAATGGCGGCCAGCGGGAATGGGGTGATAAGGCTGACTGCTCCATTTTATAGGTCTTCAGGGGAGTGGGAGAGGGAGTTAAAATCCTCCCGTGAAGTCAAATTAAACTAATGCAGCTACTTTAAATAATGTGTCATAAAGTTGCTTGCTTGTTGGTGCAACAGGATTATTGTTTTATTGACAACACTGAGGGAAATGAAGAAGGAATTCCTGCTCCATGTGTACCAGGAGTTTTTCTGCCTCAAAGAAAGAATTTGCAGGTATGTAACACTTTATAAAATCTTGCAAAGTTCCTCGCATATACTGAAGTGCATTCATGGCAGTCGGCCAGTTTCCACAAGCAACAATGAAATGAATGACTCATTAGTCTGTCTGTGGTGGTTGAGGGATTAATATTGGGCAGGTTAGTGCTGTCCTTCAAATAGCAATCTTTAACTGACACTCTGGAAAATGTAACCTTGGGACAGTGTTCCCACACTTCATCTGAAGAGCAGCAACCTCTGACAATGTAACACTCCTCTACTATTTCACCGGGATGCCAACTTACATTATGTAGTCAAACCTTGAAGTGTGATTTGAACCCACTGCCTTCTGATTCATAGGGCTGCATTTCACCATGGGCTTCGGGACCCTGACGTCGGCCCGAGAAACAGGTCCCAAGCCCGCAGTTGCCGGCAGTGGGACCGCCAAGGAGACTATATTGCAGGCGGCCTCCTAATTGGCCGATTACTGACTGCAGGCGGGCTTTCCATGCTGCCGGCCCAATCAGAGGGCCGACAGTTCTGAAGCTTCAGCAGCCCCACTGGGACAGGCAGATGCTGCTGAGGCAGGCAGGAGACCTCGGGCGCCTCAAAATGGTGGCACCCTCGCTCAGGTATGGAAAAATTAAAATTCAGAGGGCCATAGGCCCCGCGGGATGGAGGGGAAACCCCTCCAGATGACGCATTTGGGCTGAGGGACGGCCTTCCCTGCCCAAGAACACAAGAAATAGGAGCAGAAGTAGACCTTATGGCTCACCGAGCCTGCATCGCCATTCAATACAATCATGGCTGATCCTGGGCTTCAATTCCACTTTCCTGCCCGCTTCCCATATCTCTTGATTCCCTGCGAGACCAAAAATCTATCTATCCCAGCCTTAAATGTATTCCATGATGGAGCATCCACAATCCTCTGGGCTAGAGAATTCCAAAGATTCGCAACCCTTTGAGTGAAGTAATTTCTCCTCATCTCAGTCCTGAATGATTGGCCCCTTATCCTGAGACTGGTTAAGAAGGTAAGAGCCCATGGGATCCAGGGCAATTTGGCAAATTGGATCCAAAATTGACTTAGTGGCAGGAGGCAGAGGGTGATGGTCGAGGGTTCTTTTTGCGAGTGAAAGCCTGTGATCAGTGGTATACCGCAGGGATCGGTGCTGGGATCCTTGCTGTTTGTAGTGTACATTAACGATTTAGATGTGAATATAGGAGATATCATCAATAAGTTCGCAGATGACATGAAAATTGGTGGTGTCGTAAATAGTGAGGAGGAAAGCCTTAGATTACAGGACGATATAGATGGGCTGGTAAGATGGGTGGAGCAGTGGCAAATGGAATTTAATCCTGAGAAGCGTGAGGTGATGTATTTTGGGAGGACTAACAAGGCAAGGGAATATACAATGGATGGTAGGATCCTAGGAAGTACAGAGGGTCAGAGGGACCTTGGTGTACTTGTCCATAGATCATTGAAGGCAGCAGCACAGGTAGATAAGGTGGTTAGGAAGGCTTATGGGATAGAACATTACAGCGCAGTACAGGCCCTTCAGCCCTCGATACTTGCCTTTATTAGTCGAGGCACAGAATATAAGAGCAGGGAAGGTATGATGGAGCTGTATAAAACACTAGTTAGGCCACAGCTGGAGTACTGTGTACAGTTCTGGGCACCACACTGTAGGAAAGATGTGATTGCACTGGAGAGGGTGCAGAGGAGATTCACCAGGATGTTGTCTGGGCTGGAGCATTTCAGCAATGAAGGAAGACTGGAAAGGCTAGTGTTGTTTTCCTTAGAGCAGAGAAGGCTGAGGGGGGACCTGATTGAGGCATTTATAAGTAAGATAGGAAGGAACCTCTTCCCTTAGCGGAGGGGTCAATAACCAGGGGGCATAGTTTTAAGGTAAGGGGCAGGAGGTTTAGATGGGATTTGAGGGAAAAAAATTTCACCCAGAGGGTGGTTGGAATCTGGAACACACTGCCTGAAGTGGTGATAGAGGCAGGAATCCTCACAACATTTAAGGAGTATTAAGATGAGCATAGCATGGGATTAGAATAGTTAGGCGCTTGATGGACGGCACAGACACGATTGGCCGAAGGGCCTGTTTCTGTGCTGTATAACTCTATGACTCTATGATTCTACATGTTGATGATTCTCTGTATGAAGAATATCTACCCTGAAATTATCTATTACTATTTGAACCCATTACCCCTGTTCTACTCCAGCCATTTAATTTAAAGTGAGATTGCAGGTTAATTTTTCTGTACCTTAACAATCATATATAACTCTATAATATCATCTCTTCGATATCTCCAATCTAGGCTAAAAAGCTTAAGTGTTCCCAGTCTTTTTTTTCCCCAGAAATATACTTTATTCATAAAAATCTGTAAAAATGTATTACAAAACAGTTCTAAACAGCACAAAGTTGACATTCCAAAAAGTGCAAAGGAAATCAGTTTTCTTCAATACAGGAGTGAGTTGCCTTACAACCCTTCCATTCCATTTTACATACCATGTACATTTTACAGCAAAACCATATTTGGTGTATACAGCCCTTCCTCATTACTCGGACCCCTCCCACTAGGGATCATCTGCATGGTTCTTCTCCACACTGCCTCCAACACCTGAATGTCTCACTTCTTGGTGACCAGAGCTGGACACTGAGCAAGGTGCAGTCTGACCAGAGGCCTGTACAGTTTGATCACTAATCCTTCAAACTTAAATTCTGCTGGTTTCACCAACATCCTACTGGCTTTGTTGATTGCTGCTCAGCTTTGGTTGAACATGTACCAAGACTACTCGATCTCTTTTAGCTCAGGAGAGCATTAGGGATGCAAAATGAGAATCAGACAGCTGTGTTGATATTGGGCTGAATTTTAACCGCGGAGGTGAGAGACAAGAGCAGGGTCTGTTTGTGGGTCAGAAACCCGTCTCCAGTGGGAAACTGATTAAAGTTAATATTTTCACGGGGTTGAGCCCTTAATTGGTATGGAGATAGGTTTCCTGTCCACTTAGAGGCAGTGGGGCAGGAATGGAGGTGGGTCAGATGAAGTGTGGGAATCATTGAGACGCCCATTGCAGCCCTTTCTGAGGCTGCAGGTTGTCCGAAGGGAGAGATCTGTGGTTTGTGCCAAAGCCTTCCACTGCACCAGAGGGAAGTGAAATGTCACAGGGAAGCTAGAGGCCTGCCACTGAGGCAGGGAAGACCCTCACTCCAGCGATGCAAACCTGGATTGTTTTTTTTATTTGACCTAATTTTGGGGCGGCACAGTGGCGCAGTGGTTAGCACCGCAGCCTCACAGCTCCAGTGACCCAGGTTCAATTCTGGGTACTGCCTGTGTGGAGTTTGCAAGTTCTCCCTGTGTTTGCGTGGGTTTCCTCCGGGTGCTCCGGTTTCCTCCCACAGCCAAAAGACTTGCAGGTTGATAGGTAAATTGGCCATTATAAAAATTGTCACAAGGATAGGTAGGTGGTAGAGAAATATAGGGACACATAAGGATGTGATAGGAATATGGGATTAGTGTAGGATTAGTATAAATGGGCGGTTAATGGTCGGCACAGACTCGGTGGGCCGAAGGGCCTGTTTCAGTGCTGTATATCTAAAAATCTAAAAAAAATCTAATTGCCCTTTAACTGAGGGCCTTGCTAGGCCATTGAAGAGTCAACCACATTGCTGTGGGTCTGGAGTCACATGTAGGCCAGACCAGGTAAGGATGGCAGATTTCCTTCCCTAAAGGACATCAGTGAACCAGCTGGGTTTTGTCGACAATGGTTTCATGGTCACCATTAGCCTAGCTTTTTAATTCCAGATTTATTAATTGAATTCAAATTTCACCGTCTGCGGTGGTGGGATTCAAACCCATGTTCCCCAGAGTACTAGCCTGGGCTTCTACATTTGCTAGTCCAGTGACATTACCACTCTGCCACTACCTTCCCCTGCTGGAGGCTGTAAGGGAGAGGAGGGAGGTTCTTTTTCCCCAGGGGTGGCAGGAGGATGCTGCCTTATTGTGTAGTGGGGCACCTCTCTGTTCAGCGTCATCTCCCTTTGCCTCCTCTTCGTGCCTCTCTGTCACCTCCTGCACCTGTTCCTTCCCCGATGAGGTGTCTCCTTCCAGGGCCACACTGTCCTCAAGGTCTCTGGACTATGTTATTGAGAGGACAGCAATAACAGAGACCATTGCAGGAGGATATCGGAGGGCACCACCCGACCGGTCTGTAAGACTCTTAAAAAGGGGGTTTCACTTCCCTCTCAGGTTTTGACCCCATACTGAGTATCAATCATACGAAACAGACTTTGGATACACTTTCCACTTTATGTGGAACAACTTTGTTAACTCACCAAACAATAGTATATACTTCAACACCAGGTGCTTAGTAGACCCATGTATAGAAACACGTTCCTGTGTGGTTAAGTCCACTGAACAATGTCTTCTGCATGACTTCCTGTGACTGACCAAGTCACACTTCCTGGTTTTCGACCCCTTTCTAACCCTGCTCCCTAGACATATAAGGTAATGTTTTAAATTGGGTCATCCGATTGGGTTTCAGTACCTTATTAGTCCTTCCCTGGCTATGCAAGACCACCTGCATATGGTCATATCCTGCTCTCAGAGCGGGGGCGGGGGGAGGGTCTTAGGAGCACACTACCCATGGATGTGAAATCAGCATCTTGATAAGGCAAGAAGGAAACCATTCACATATATTTCAAAAGGCCATTGTCCCCGAGTGTGGTTGTAGACAGGCTGTTTGACGTTCTAACGGCCCAGGCTATCACATTAGTTGTTTGTGTGTGTGTGTGTGTGTGCTACTTCACTTACATTATCTTTTATTTTTAAAAAGTTCAATTTGAACCTCAGCGACGATGTCTTCGGTCAGAATTCTTTTCCCTTCGTTCTGATGTCATTTGCCTCCACATCTTCACCACTGGGTGAGCTCCAGACGCTGGTCCACACCATAACTGGTTACATTTTACTTATAAACAGAAATACAGGAGATATTGACAAACTTCTCGCAGCATAACAAAAATACGCGAGATATCCAAATGCCTTACAGGTCCAGGCACCAGAACCGCATCTTCAGTAGCCTGATGGCCTGTTCACTGTTTGTTCTGCTGAGCAGGCGCCATTGGTTGTATTGCCTCTGTGCCTGTCTGGAGTGCTGGGGAGGGGTCAGTAGCCATCTCTTCAAGGGATTTTCTTTGTCTCCTAGGTTCCATTTACACACTTTGGGGCATGGAGTGAAGATCTGAGGCAGCCAGGTGGAGGATGAAGCAGTCATGGCAGCTGCACACATGGAGGAAGTTGTTGTGGTCGCAGACCAGTTGGACGTTGAGGAAGTGGAAGCCCTTCCTATTGATGGATCTCACTGGCCAGTCACTGGGTGCCTTGATGGCCATATGGTTGCAATCATTGATGGGTGCCATCTGCCCCTGTGAGGCCCTGTCTGTCATAAATGAATATACTAACCAGCTTTGGCAATGAGGGCATCAGTGACCAGCCAGATGCAGTGATGTGCTGTTGTTTGCGAGATGCCACAAAGATCCACAGCTGATCCTTGGAAGGAGCCAGATGTGAAGAAGTTCAAGGCTATAGTGACCTTGCCGGTCACTGGCAAGGCATAGCAACCAGTGCTGCGAGGTCTTTGGTGATGAGGGCACCGATGTCTGTGACCATCTGTCTGGAGAGTTGCAGTCTGCTGCAGCACTGGTTCTCGGTCACCTCTAGGTAGCTCCATCTTTGTCAGTAGATCCTGTGTTGAGGGTTTGGCCTTCATGCCCTTCTTCCCTCTCCTGTGCCCTCCTGATGCCTGAAGTTCTTGCCTTCCTGTGGAGGATGTTGCCCTTTATCGCATCTGGGCCAAAAATCTGACAGTTTGTGCCCCATTGCCAGCTGGAACCATTCTTCTGGGCAGCTGGCTGCCCAATTATTCTTGGCAGCCTTGCACTCTGCTCTTCTGCTCCTGCAATGCAAGCAGGTGCTGACCCCATTCAAAGCCTGAGCACTGAGTGCCCACTCTTCCTGCCACCTGTGCAGTACCAAGGGCATCCCCTTACCAAGTGCTCAGACCCCACCCCCCCCCCCCCCACCCCCACAACCTGCCAAGAATGAGACATATTAATTTTGTCATGTGAACATTGATTTTAAACTGTTGCTGGAGTGAGGAAATGACTTGTTAAACAGATCAGCCGTGGCTGGTAAAAAAAACATTTGCATACTAACAAACAGTGCTTGGAGGGACAAAGGGACTATTCCCTGCTCCAATTTAACCCACAGTGGACTTTGAGCACCAGGTATTGTGTGTAAGAAGAGACATTCCAGGGTTGGCTAAGACAAGAGGATCCACAAACAGGCATGGTCAGACCAGCTAGTCTGAATTGTACAAAGAGTTTGAACAAAAAAAGACGGTTTGCTCCTGGAGTGAGAAGACCTCGCCTGTCTGCGCCCATCTCTTTCTCACAAGCCTCTGGACCCACTGAGGACACATGAACTTCAAGAGAGAAAAGTCTCCTACAGCGAGCAAGGTTTAAGAAGAACACAGGGCCCCAACGAAAAGCAAAACCTACCTACAATCAAGAACTTTACAGCAAGATCGAAGAACAGTAACAAAAACCATCTTCAGATATTGCCTTAAACTTTTCCACTTTATTTCTTCTGCTCTTTTCTGTCTCCATCTGCATATCAGTTGGTCAGTTTCTGAAGGCAAGGGTAACCTGTCTGCTCCTATAAAAATTTAAGGATCATCACTTGACAAGCTCTCAATGAGCTTTTTAACTGATTTAATCTCTCAATGGGAAGAAGAACAGGATTCCTGACCCTCCCTCACCGCACCCCCCCCCCCCCCCCCCTCCCCGTCCTGGTGATTATTGCCAGCACCAGGAACACTCTACCCAGCGCCGGTATTCTAGGCCTACCCTGCATCCATCCTGCCTTCAGGGTCTCCTGAAAATCCGGCCTATGGTATCATTATTAGTTGTCTGAAACAGAGGTCTGTGAACTAGGGAAAACATCTGAAAAACCTTCAGCTCCATGTGTTTGCTTGCCAGTTGGAGCAAAGCACCACAATACACACAGGTAATTTTCATTTCATATCGATGTTTCCCAGCACTGGCCCAAGTGGTTTCCACAAGTCAAAGATACATTGAGATGCAAGTCATGTATGTCCTCAAATTGTGTCTTTGTAAAACATGCATGTCAAAGGTGATGATGTTCCTTTAAATAGATTTCCCTTCAACTTCGAAATTTTCGGGAGCTTCTACACTACTTTCGAACTGGATATGGATAAGACTGCCTTAAATCTTCATCTGCGGGGCCTCCATGACGATGACACATTTTCTTGCAGACAAATAGAAGCTACGTTCCATACTATTGAACCATAACCATTAACTAAACTAGGTGCGGGTCTATGCACTTTGCACACTGGGGATGCTCTAAGATGGCTGGAATTACCAGCACAGTCTGCAGCCGCTAAATAGTAATTCAAATCCTGCAGCAAAACAGGGAGGAGGAAGATTAGAAACTTGCTTCACTTTCAGAAGAATGAAGGCAGCAGCTCAGACCAGGAAGCTATACTTCAAATAGAGAGGGTGGCACAGTGACGCAGTGGTTAGCACCACAGCCTCATAGCTCCAGTGACCCAGATTCAGTTCTGGGCACTGCCTGTGCAGAGTTTGCAAGTTCTCCCTGTGACTGCATGGGTTTCTGCCAGGTGCTCCGGTCTCCTCCCACAGCCAAAGACTTGCAGGTTGATAGGTAAATTGGCCATTGTAAATTGCCCCTAGTGTAGGTAGGTGATAGGAGAATGGTGGGGATGAGGTAGGGAATATGGGATTAATGTAGGATTAGTATAAATGGGGGGTTGCTGGTCAGTACAGACTAGGTGGGCCGAAGGGCCTGTTTCAGTGCTGTATCTCTAAATAAATAAATAAAGATCTATTGCAATGCCATGGAAGCTACTCAGACTGTGGCTTAGTTCACCAGACAAAAGAAAATTAAACACAATCTGCATCAAGCAGCCACAAGGAATAAATTCAAGAGGGATCACCACATCTGTAATTTACACAATCTTTTTATCTGAATGAAGCAGATATTCCATTTATTGTTTACAATTACTTTAAACTAAAGATGAAAAGAATTATTCCAAAGTTACATTCAACAAAAGTTATCACAAGTCTATTTTAGAGAGGATTCATTTCAAAGGCTTGTAGAATAAATGTATTTCTGGCAGAAATTTGCATTTCCCACTAAATTGACACCACAAGCAATGTCTTATTGCTCCATTTATTATGAATTCACAGTCTACCTAATCCCCATTAAAGAAAGAACTGAAATAGCTACAGACCCTACAGCTCACAAACAGGCCATTCGGCCCAACCGGTTTTTATGCCCCAAACAAGCCTCCTCCCACCCCTCTTCATCTCACCCTCTCAACATATCCTTCTATTCCTTTCTTTCTCATGTGTTTACCTAGCTTCTCCTTTATCAACACTATTCACCTCAACTACTCCATGTGCTAGCAAGTTCCATCTTCTAACCACCCTCTCTATTGGATTCATTAGTGACTATCTTATACTTAAGTCCTCTAATTTTGGACTCTCCTATCAGTGAAAACATTTTCTCCATGTCTATCCTGTCAAACCCTTCGATAATTTTAAAAACCTTTATCAGGTCACCCCCTCAGCCTTCCTTTTTCAGAAGAAAAGAGTCCCACCCTGTCCAGCCCTTCTTGATAAATATGTCAACTCAGTCTGGTTATCATCCTTGTGAATCTTTTTTTCACCTTCTCCAGTGCTTCAATATCTTTAGATATTGGTGGACACCAGAACTGTTCACAGTGATTCAAGTGTAGGCTAAACAAGACTGGATTCAGATTTACTTCTCTGCTTTTCAACTGTATGGGCTGAATTTTCCAGTGTGTGGGTCACAATCCTGATGTTGGCCTCAATTCCATTTTGGGAACCCGGAAATGACCAGGGTGGGACGTTGGACACCATCTTCCCAAGGCAGCTAATTAAGAAGCCCCTTGCAATTAGGAATGGCGGCCGTGTTCCAATGTCAGCTTTGTTCAGTGTAACCCATGGGTAGATGTCATCTGCCTTCATAGTAGGGGCACTGCTGAGGGGCCAGCAGCAGGGGCATCAGTGGCGTCACGGAGGCCCCTTCAGTAGGAGTGCAGTGGCTGCCATTGCAGCAAGAGCTATATTATCGGAGACATCAATCTCCATGGAATGGCTGCAATGGCACGACTTCTGCGCGGGGAGACCACAACACTATGATGTAATGCCAGAAACTTAATAAAAGGCCTCACATGGTTTTCAGCTCAGAACTCCTGCTGTGAAGTTGCCTCTGCTCAATTTCCAGGCTCCTGACACAGCGGGGGGACCGTGCATCATCGGAAAAATTTCAATCCTATTCCACACTGGGAATTGATTGCCCTATTAAATGGTCTAATTAGCTACCTGCTGCTGCCAGGTGGGTGGCAGTCACTACTGGGAGCCTGTTCCCGGGCCAAGCGCATGGAGCCAGCCTGTCACAAGTCCATTGAATTTTCCTTGCCCCATTCAAAAGATTGCCCCTCCCTCAGTACTGTAGTTGAGCACTCACTCAGTATTGAAGAGAAGTGTTGGCCTAGAGTTTTTTTTATTCATTCATGGGATGTGGGCGTCGCTGGCTAGGCCAGCATTTATTGCCCATCCCTAATTGCCCTTGAGAAGGTGGTAGTGAGCTGCCTTCTTGCACTACTGCAGTCCATGTGGGGTAGGTAGACCCACAGTGCTGTTAGGAAGGGAGTTCCAGGATTTTGACCCAGCAACAGTGAAGGAACGGCGATATAGTTCCAAGTCAGGATGGTGTGTGACTTTGGAGGGGAACTTGCAAGTGGTGGTATTCCCAAGCATTTGCTGCCCTTGTCCTTCGAGTTGGTAGAAGTCACGGGTTTGGAAGGTGCTGTCTAAGGAGCCTCGGTGCCTTGCTACAGTGCATCTTGTAGATGGTACACACTGCTGCCACTGTACGTCAGTGGTGAAGGGAGTGAATGTTTGTAGATGGGGTGCCAATCAAGTAGGCTGCTTTGTCCTGGTTGGTGTCGAGCTTCTTGAGTGTTGTTGGAGCTGCACCCATCCAGGTAAGTGGAGAGTATTCCATTACATGCCTGATTTGTGCCTTGTAGATGGTGGACAGGCTTTGGGGAGTCAGGAGGTGAGTTACACACCACAGGATTCCTAGCCTCTGGCCTGCTCTTGTAGCCATGGTATTTATATGGCTACTCCAGTTCAGTTTCTGGTCAATGGTAGTCCCTAGGATATTGATAGTGAGGGATTCAGCAATGGTAATGCCATTGAATGTCAAGGGGAGATGGTTAGATTCTCTCTTGTTGGAGATGGTCATTGCCTGGTACTTGTGTGGCGCGAATGTTATTTGCCACTTATCAGCCCAAGCCTGGATATTGTCCAGATCTTGCTGCATTTCTACAGGGACTGCTTCAGTATCTGAGGAGTCGCGAATGGTGCTGAACATTGTGCAATCATCAGCGAACATCCCCACTTCTGACCTTATGATTGAGAGAAGGTCATTGATGAAGCAGCTGAAGATGGTTGGGCCTAGGACACTACCCTGAGGAACTCCTGCAGTGATGTCCTGGAGCTCAGTTGATTGACCTCCAACAACCACAGCCATCTTCCTTGCTCAAGTCTCTGTAGTGACAGTCCCAGTCCCCAGATTTCAACACTATATATAGTCTCTGACGACATGTGAGTGCTTCAGTGCTGGTGTGAATGGAATGCGTAAAGTTAAATCAGTGGTTGAGCTTTAGAAGCCTTTCATGTGATATTTTGCAGGGTACAGGCATTGAATTGTAGTTCCTTTTTCTACTCTGCATTATTGATATCAAGTTAAGCTTGCATTCTCTGCTATGAAGAGAGCAGGACCCATGTTAATGGGGTGCCAGGGCCCCAACAACATACAGCTGCCATCATTGGGCATATAGTAAGTGTGAGGTTTTCAGTTTTGAGTCTGCTGAAGTATTGCCTCACACTAAATACGTAACAATGGTTAAATGTGCCAAACTATCTCCATGATGGACAAAGGATGGCCTGTCTCTGCTAATTACCTGTCCAGAAATTTCCAGGAAGTGAGTGTTGCCAACTCTCCCAGATAGTCCTGGAGTCTCCAGAGAATAAGGATTAATCTCCCAGAAACTGCTGGGAGAAAAGTCATAGGGGCATTAAAAAATAGCATTACTTTTCAGTTATTTTGAACACTTTTGTTTAGCAGTTAAAATACATTGGAAATGAGAATAAAGGCTGTTTGACTGAGAATGAAGAGTCATCCAATCAGGTAACAGAGTGTCTGTTTTCTACATGTTAGCTAACGTGCCAAGTACATCCCTTCTCTTCTCCAATACTCATCGTTTGAGTGACCTGTATGTGGCAGAATGACAGACCAACATTTATGACAAATAGCTCTGTTTAAAATATGACAGCTCAGAGGTTTAGAGATACCTGGCAGGACTTTCAAAGGGCTGTTGGGTGCGGTGCGGGCAGGATTTCAAAATCACAGTCCCAGAGGCCATCTTGGGATCCCGACACCTCTGGGACAGTTTTGAATTTTCAAAGGGGCAGCGGGGGGAGGAAGGTATGTAATTTAGGCCCATTCACTCCTTAAAGAGCTTGTTAAGGGGCCTGTGCAGTCGCGATTAGAATTTTCTGTGTTTAACTCGGCAAACCCAGTCTGGTGAATATAAGTGCACAATTGTCGGGTTTGCTACAGGCACATCAGAAACTTTCTCTTCATTTAATTTAAGTTGGCCTTTCCTGGGCCTACTTGAGCCTGTTCAAATGCTCTAGCCTCCATGGCCATTTCTATCCCCAGGGACTCTGCAGGTCCTCTTTGGCAAGGCAGCAGCAACCCCAAGGATGGCGGATGGCTGTCGTCTGTGCTGCTGATGCCAGACTGATAGCTCCCACCTCCTGGAGGTGCTCAGCGCCTCTAATTGGGTGTTGAGTTCGCCTCCTGCCCAATGAGGCATATCCATTTAAATAAAGCATTGCGAGAGCAATGCAGCTCAGGCGCAGGGTCAGGACCCAGAATTCATTTGGGTGTTAAGTTCCCAACCCCGCTTTGAAAATCTGGCCCATTGTATACTGTGTTTTTTTTTTCCATATTTGGCCCTTTCAAAACCATTGAACTCTGGGGTCCACTAGATGGACGAGAAAGCTTTTTTTCTGGTCCAATAGATACATATGTTCTATTTTCCCAATTTGGAGGCACTATGCAATGTCACTTCCTTCCCAAACGATTGCAGAATTCCTTGCCCGTTTAAATTACTTTGCATAATAATTAGACAATACAATATGGTGCCTCACACTGTCAAATAGAATAAAATATTTGAGTCACAATTTATAGAACTACACTAGACATTTGCAGTTGTGTACACAGGAGAAATAAATATTTGCTAAAGGGTACCTCCCAGCTCAGTCAATATCCTGGGCCTGCATTTATCTAATTCTCTGAGCCTTTAACCTATATCTTAGAAACATTGGAACATTAGGAACAGGAGTAGGCCATTCAGCCCCTCGAACCATATCATTTGATATCCCTGCCCAACAAAAATCTATCAATCTTTCTCTTGAAAGCTCCAATTCACAGCTTTTTGGGGAAGGAAGCTCCAGATTTCCCCTACCGTTTGTGTGAAAAAGCGCTTCCTGATTTTCCTCCGGAACGACCAAGCTGTAATTTTAAGAGTGTGCACCCTTGTTCTTGATTTCCCCAACAGAAGAAACAATTTCTCCATATCTACCCTATCAAATCCTTTTAATACATTACACACCTCGATCAGATCACCCCTCAACTCCTATGATAAAGGAAATACAAGCCAAGTTTCTTCAAACTTGAAATTTAACCCTTTTATCCCTAGTATCATTCTGGTCAATCTGTGTTGCACCTCCTCGAAGGCTAATATAGCCTTCCTGAGATGCAGTGCCTAGAACTGAGCACAATACTCCAGATGGGGTCTAACTAACACTCCTTACAATAATCACCAGAATACTCCAATCAAAGGAGTACAAGCCAAGTGTATGCAACCTGTCCTCAATTTAACTTACTCAGTCCCTCCCCGTATCATTCTTCCTTATATGACTCATCTGTTACATCTCAAAAATCTTCACCCAGGCAAGGTTAACAAAAGTGATGAGTCAAAGCATAGTCAATCACCCTTTCTCCATAGCTCCCCTGTCTTTAGCCAGGAATGAGTCTGGAATGCAATCCTGCCCAGCTACACTAGCATTTCAATGTTTTGTACAACCTGAAACACAATGAACATAGTCAAGAGCTTACATACGCTGCTAAATCCCAATGCTCCACTCCTACTAATTCAATAAAAGTCGGGAGGTGGCTGAAATGATGCTTA
Organism: Heterodontus francisci; assembly: GCF_036365525.1. Classification (NCBI taxonomy): domain Eukaryota; kingdom Metazoa; phylum Chordata; class Chondrichthyes; order Heterodontiformes; family Heterodontidae; genus Heterodontus; species Heterodontus francisci. The sequence goes on along the minus strand of NC_090397.1, from coordinate 15,617,411 downwards.
AGTGCGTAGTACCTCTGTTGCAATAAATAGTTGATTTATAAATAACTAACTGTATGCATTGTGTCACCCCCTGCTGTGCATCTGATGTTCCCGTCAAACAGACATTGCAGTCTAGTAGACTCAACAAGTCTAATAAATTCTTAACCCAATCATATCTTAATCACAAGGCTCTTAGTTGCGCCACCATGGGTTTAGTTCTCAGTATCATAAATATTAAAACACAGGAGGAATTTATTTGGTCCATTGTGTCTGTGTCAGCTCTCTGAAAGAACAACTCACTTCATCCCAATCACCTGTCCTTTCCCCATACCCTTTTACATATTTAATTTTTGAAATATTTACCCACTTCCCTTTCAAAAGCTATTACAGATTCTGCTAACGCCCCTGACAAGAGGTCATCAACCTGAATGGTGGGCAGAATTTTCGCAGCCCCCAGTGGTGGAAGGCAATGTGGGTAGACTGGTAAAATAGCAGACAGCCGCATCAGGACTGCTCCCCGCACAGTCCCACCGCTGGGGAAGTTTCCCAGTAGCGGTTTGCAAGGCGGATCAGCTACCTGCTCCAAGGAGGTGGGCAGCCTATTTGCATAATTAAAAGCCCTATAAAGGGTCATTTAACAGGGCAGCCAACATTTTGCCAACGACAGGGCGACTCCCCTGCCACATGGGGAAGCTACCAGTTTCATGAAGGCGGCCTCCCTGTGGCGGTCCAGAGGACATCGGAGCTGGAGGCTCCATGGGCCAAAGAGGGGGCTGCGGCCAGGAAAAGCAGCCCCGTGTGGCTCCTACAATCCCCTGGTGGGGTTTGTCCTGCGATCGATGGTGCCTTTCTCCTCAGCTATCCTGAATTTTAATTTGAGCAAACTTCTTAAGAAGGCACTTCCATGTTGAGCCACCCCCAAGGCCTCTGACCTGCCTCAGCAGTGCCCACCTCTCCTGCCGGTCCTCTGATTGGGCCAGCAGCATGGGGAGCCTGCCTGCCTTCCATGCTTAATAGGATGGTGGGTCCGGAGGCAGCCAATTAGGAGGCTGACTGAGGTAAAATCACCGAGCCAATACCACTGCGAGCAAGTGTGGGCTCAGCACTCCCATTTGGTCCTAATATCAGGGTACCAAAATCTGCAAGAAAACCCAGCTCATTAACTCTTCTCGCTCCACAGATGCTGCATAATCCACTGAGTATTTCCAGCATCTTCTGTTTTTATTGCAGATTTCCAGGATCCACTGTATTTTACTTTTGCACTAAAGAGATACCCAGTTGCCTGCACAGCATATCTTCTCATCCTCTATCATCTGGGTACAGAACTGTCAATCAAACCAGATCAAAGACACGGTGGTGGGAAACGTCAAAGTCCTTGATAATGACCATCAACACCCACTGTCTGTGACCCAGGGACTGTAAAGTGCTCTACACAGTGCTTCTGACAACCTTCGTAGAACAAAGCTTATGCTTAATGTCTAGGTCATTGGGATAACAAAGATGGCCACCAGATCGCAAGCATCTAACTTCTAGCTGTGAGAGAACTTTCTGCTCCAAATAGATTATAATGGCTTCAGACAGAATTTCATGTCTTTCTGTTTCATCCGCATTAAGACTGCAGGACTTTTTACAGCCAATAGTTCATTTTGCTCAGCCTAACCAACAGATCAGGGCCAACATTTATAATACAGAAGTACCTCAGGACATGCTGACAGAAGGATCCTCACATCTGTCGCGGTCAACTTCTAATGTTTGCCTTGGCATAGCAATTCCACAGAAAGAGCATTGGGGAAAAAAACTATTTTACTTGTTACAATCAGGTGAGGTGGTGTCAAAAGGCTCCCTCTTGTCCCTCTCCTTGTTTGACCACAACAGGGTTTATTTCTTTCTAACAGTTTACCAATTCATTGAGTGTTTAACCCCTTTTGTGCTATGATCATAAAAGAAGCAATCAGACAGGTTCTCTTGAATTTAAACAAGAGTTTATGGTACTTAAAATCAAAACCCGATCCAAGTAAAATAATAAGCTATGCTCCAACTATCACACACACAGACACACACACAGTAGATTACAGAGTGATGAAGAATAATTTGGTTGGATTAGAGTCCAGAACAAATAAAAATACTATAGAGTATGTGGGGTGTGGTAATTTAGTTGTCTTCCGGCTGAAGCCATGATCCTGAAGTTCCTGGATGGCAGAAATGGCTCCCTTGGTTTAGGGCTTACTTGGAGACAGTGATGTAGGTGGCTTTCTCCCCCCGCAGTTTCTGTCTGCGGCAATGATAGGCTTGGATGCTCCACAGTTGCAGACAGGATTTGTAATTTGCAGTGTTGCCTGGAGAAAGAGGGAGAGAACGACACAGCCCCGCTGGGCAGCTTTCAAAGCTGGGTGGAACACTACCTAGAACTGTACTCCAGGGAAAATGTACTCACTGAGACCGCCCTCAATGCAACCCTGTCTCTGCCAGTCATGGATGAGCTGGACGTACAGCCAACAAAATCGGAACTCAGTGATGCCATTGATTCTCTAGCCAGCGGAAAAGCCCCTGGGAAGCACGGCATTACCCCTGAAATCATCAAGAGTGCCAAGCCTGCTATATTTTCAGCTCTGCACGAACTGCTTTGCCTGTGCTGGGACGCAGGAGCAGTACCACAGGACATGCGCGATGCCAATATCATCACCCTCAATAAGAACAAGGGTGACCGCGGTGACTGCAACAACTACTGTGGAATCTCCCTGCTCAGCATAGTGGGGAAAGTCTTCGCTCGTGTCGCTTTAAACAGGCTCCAGAAGCTGGCTGAGCATGTCTACCTGAGGCACAGTGTGGCTTTCGAGCAGAGAGATCCACCATTGACATGCTGTTCTCCCTTCGCCAGCTACAGGAGAAATGCCGTGAGCAACAGATACCCCTCTACATTGCTTTCATAGATCTCACCAAAGCCTTTGACCTCGTCAGCAGAAGTGGTCTCCTAGACTACTAGAAAAGATTGGATGCCCACCAAAGCTACTAAGTATCATCACCTCATTTCATGACAATATGAAAGGCACAATTCAGCATAGTGGCACCTCCTCAGACCCCTTTCCTATCCTGAGTGGCGTGAAACAAGGCTGTGTTCTGGCACCTACACTGTTTGGGATCTTCTTCTCCCTGCTGTCTCACATGCATTCAAGTTCTCAGAAGAAGGAATTTTCCTCCACACAAGATCAGGTGGCAGGTTGTTCAACCTTGCCCATCTAAAAGCAAAGAGCAAAGTACGGAAAGTCCTCATCAGGGAACTCCTCTTTGTTGACGATGCTGCATTAACATCTCACACTGAAGAGTGTCTGCAGAAACTCATCGACAGATTTGCGGCTGCCTGCAATGAATTTGGCCGAACCAACAGCCTCAAGAAAACGAACATCATGGGACAGGACGTCAGAAATGCTCCATCCATCAATATCGGCGACGACGCTCTGGAAGTGGTCCAAGAGTTCACCTACCTAGGCTCAACTATCACCAGTAACCTGTCTCTCGATGCAGAATTAAACAAGTGCATGGGAAAGGCTTCCACTGCTATGTCCAGACTGGCCAAGAGAGTGTGAGAAAATGGCGCACTGACACAGAACACAAAAGTCCAAATGTATCAAGCCTGTGTCCTCAGTACCTTGCTCTATGGCAGCGAGGCCTGGACAACGTACGTCAGCCAAGAGCGACGTCTCAATTCATTCCATCTTCGCTGCCACCGGAAAATCCTTGGCATCAAGTGGCAGGACCGTATCTCCAACACAGAAGTCCTCGAGGCGGCCAACATCCCCAGCTTATACACACTACTAAGCCAGCGGCGCCTGAGATGGCTTGGCCATGTGAGCCGCATGGAAGATGGCAGGATCCCCAAAGACACATTGTACAGCGAGCTCGCCACTGGTACCAGACCCACCGGCCGTCCATGGCTTCGCTTTAAAGACATCTGCAAATACGACATGAAGTCCTGTGACATTGATCACAAGTCGTGGGAGTCAGTTGCCAGCGATCGCCAGAGCTGGCTGGCAACCATAAAGGCGGGGCTAAAGCATGGCGAGTCGAAGAGACGTAGCAGTTGGCAGAAAAAAAGACAGAAGCGCAAGGAGAGAGCCAACTGTGTAACAGCCCCGACAACCAATTTTATCTGCAGCACCTGTGGAAGAGTCTGTCACTCTAGAATTGGCCTTTATAGCCACTCCAGGCGCTGCTGCACAAACCACTGACCACCTCCAGGCGCTTACCCATTGTCTCTCGAGACAAGGAGGCCAAAGAAAGAAAGCTTTCAAAGCTTGTCTGCTGTGTGTAACAGAGACCAAGTTTTCACACAGTCTGGGGAGACTATCACAAGATTTTTTCAGTGTATTTTTTTCACATTAATGAGATCCCAGTCTAAGAATCCCACATCTCTCTCAGGTCTCATTGTTTCAATGTTTCCCCCTTGAGGTACGTCTCCACTGGTGTGAATGCTCCAAGATTGCTTTGAATGTCTTGTTAACTAGAGTAATACCAGACAATTCACTCAACTGTTCAAGCCATTGTCCTGGATGGAAGCCTTTTTAAACATGCATCTCCACTTCGATGCCTCGAAATGTGATGCATTTCAATGCAAATTGTGGTGGCCAGCTTGGCTGCCAGCTTTTTGAAAGTTGAATGTCGGATAAAGTTGAATGTAGAATTCCAGCTTTCCTTTTAAAAGTTTAATGTAGATTTCCAACCGATTAATTAAAAATCATCATGCAACATAACATGTTTTTGTAGCATGCTAACGAAATAAATAGGCTAGTAGCCAGCTGCATTCAGTCTCGACATATTCTAAATGTGGTTTGCTGTGGAAAAGAGGAGACAGAATAACTCCAACTAATGCCTTTACCTTGTGGCAAAGCATGCTAATGCCACACATATAATAGAACTGGACCCCATCATCGTTGTACATTTCAGGAACTTTGGCCCTTGATTGGCACGTTACATTTCATTGGACATTAATTGTGATTATTTTGAATGCTTAGTTCTCAAGAAACTGGTTATAACGAGGCCTGTGTTAGCTTATCCAAACCAGTATCTCAAGAATTCTAGATATTTTCACCTAACTTTTACACTCCGATTTTCCCTCAGAAACAGTGACCCAGCTCCTGTTTGTTAATGATACTTGTGTGTTACTGGTTACCATAGACACAATACAAACATACCTCAAGGTCCAGCAGTTGTCGCACCTCATGAGTGAGGGTGTAAAGGGAATTCTCAAGGCAGATGTGAAAATGAGAAGGTTTCATGTAAAGTTCATTATAAAAATATAATGAGTTAAATTCTATATTAAAGTTCATTAAATTTTTTGTGATGTACACCTTATTTCAATAACAAACTCTGCAATATTGGAATGTATTTATAACTATATACATCTCTCTCACACAATTTCTGTATCTTTATCTCTATCTATCTCTCTATCTCTGTCTGTGTGTTTCTCTAGCTTTCTGCTGAAGAAATTGTCCTGTACTGGGTGTAACTCATGTACCCAATACATTGCCCTTGCCCAGATAGTTATTCCTTACCCATGAATCTGAGTTGACAATAGAGGAGTGGTCCTCCCACATGGATTTCCATCCAGGTCCAGCAGGTAACAATCAGGAGCAAGAACACTGACAGATTTCCCCATTATTAGCCTAGTCCAGGGGGTGCTGAGATCAATTACTCCCCAGCCCCATCCAACCACCACACCACCCCTTACTACACTGCAAGGGTGAGTTGAGTTAACCCAGCACAGCCCAGAGGTCAGAACTGCTCTGTACATCCCACAATCACTCCAGGTGATGTATTTGAAAACTGAGCATTTGGAACACGTTTTTCTAATGTATATCAAATAGTATATCCACTTATCCAAGTATAACTCTGATCAATGCCAGAGTTTTAATTTCTAGTCCAAATGTAACAGTATACCCTGTGATTTCTTTCCAGATATGGAGCTACTCCCAGGTTATTCATATTTCATTGCTCACCACACTTCTGAGTCATTCCTCACATGAGTTGCAAACAATTTCTCGCAAATGATGGAATTTGAATAACTTAAATTATTTTCAGTCAGTTTCTGTTGCATTAGGTGAGGCTAAAGGGTTTGAGGTAAATGAGTCATTTCAATCGACTATGAAACCATGATCTAGATGTAACAGTTCTTGACTGGCAGCTACTGAGTTTACAGCAAGCAAATTCTCCTCATCACCACGTGGGTAAAGAACAAAGGGATTGAGACTGTCCAAATAAATTGAATCACTTTGTACATTGAATTTGAAACAGATGAAAACCTGCACTTTCCTTCAAAAGACCTTGCCCACTTCACAGAAATAAATGTAATTTTATTCCAACATGCCACTGTACTCTAGAATAAGTTTGCGTTCCATGTATTTCAAGACTAGATCTTTGATTATATTATTAAGGTTATATCTTTTTTAATTGGTTATATGGTTCAAAGTATTAGATATAATTTTTCACATTTGGTTTTCATATGCATCTAATTGATTCAAACAATCAATCAACCACATGACATAGTTTATTTCCTTAACCCTCTCCAGCCCTAAAATCCTCCCACCAACCCCCACCCCCCCACCAATCCTCAGGTATACCCTCTCGTTCATTCCCCCTCCTTCACCCATCATTGGCTGTACCTTCATTTTCCTAGGCTCCACACTCTGGAATTCCCTTCTCAAAACCTGCCCAACTCCCTCAAGACCCTTTTCTTGAACTTTTGGCCAGCCATCCTAATATCTTCTGTTTTGGCTCATTGTCTATTGTGAAACGCATTGAGCTGCATTATTAACATTAAAGGTATATAAGTGCAATTTGTTATTAATGGTGGCTGATTGATTCAATCACCCAACATCAATATTCCTTTGCTAATCTATGCAAAAGTCTTTGAAATAGTGTCACGAGATCTTTTACATCCGACTGAGGGGGCAGACAGCTTCCCCTCTTATCTGAAATCCAGCACCTTCAACTGAAGTGTTAGCCTGCATTATACACTCAAGTCTCTGGAATAGGATTTAAACATACAACCTTCTGACTCAGAGTTGTGTGTGTTACCAGTTGAGCCAAGGCAGACACATTAATTACCCTTTTTCTCTTATTTGGCTTAGAAATATAATTTACTGCCACTGTTAAAAGTCAACAAGTCAAAATCTCATTTAGCTGTCAAAATACATATGAGAACAATTTGGGAAAATTGTTTGACAAACTAGTTCAGTGGCTGGAGACTTGTATTGAAAAATAGCAGTAATTTTAACACTGTGAGCATCCCAGAATGCAAGGCACACTTAAAACTGATTTGTGGCCTAGAATAATTGAGGAAGTGGAACTGAGTGTGGGTTTTTTAGACCAGCTCTCTCTTTAATATATTAACTATAACAATAAATCAAAGTGCATTCATCCAACTGATGCACCCCTGGATGAGTGTTAATTGTAATTTAGATATACCTCATTTCATTTCCCATTTCTCAGCATTCAATTTACCAATAGCTTTAAAAATTTTAATACCACCATAGATTCCCCTCAGTCTTCTCTTCTCCATACATGTTAATTCACATTCTCACATCTTCCATACCCTGGGAGAAATAGTCTTGTTCATCAAGCAGACTGGAAATAAATGTTCTGTTTGTGATTAAATAATAATGATTCAATCTATTTCTTTCAGTGTGTTCTGTGCTCATTAAACAAGGGCTGTCAGGACTGTTGGATGCAACATTTTTCTACTCCCAGGTCAGTAATAATGTGTCAGAGGCAGAGTCCATTTGATCTGGGAAAGTCAGCTGCCGATACTGCATGACGATTTTCAGCTGTTGGCCATCTATTTCTTGCCTCAAATATGGGAATTTGGCAATTGAAATGGTGGGGGCACAATCAGTTACTCCATTAATGCCCAAGGCCTGCCTGATGCAATTTTCAGCTGGATCTGTAAACATACAAATTGTATTGATTATAATACCGATTTCTTCTGTAAATGGTCTGAGTGGCCTAACCAGTGGTCATTAAAGGGATCACTGCTGGAGGAGGCACCAAAAAACAGGTCAAGAAATTTTAAATTTTAGCCTCTGGCCTGCTACTGGTCCATGTGAGATTCTCCCCAGGATCCCCTCACTCTTCTCTTGTCCAGGCATGTTAATTCACGTTACCTCACATCTTCCATACCCTGGGAGAAATAGTCTTGTTCATTAAGCAGACTGAAAATAATAAGTGTTCTGTTTGTTATTAAATAATAATGATTCAATCCATTTTACCACCCCACTGCCCAACCCTGGCAAGAACTGGCACTGGCTCAACATGGGGGTGCCCTCCTACAGCCGACGAGCTGCAGCTGGGTGCCTACTTAACACCAGCAGCATGCTGGCAGTCTTTAAATTCGGCCCAAAAATGGTTCGTCCATTTCAGGCAAAATTCTAAACAAGCTCCCTGGTTGTCTGAAGAAGAAATATGTGCTGTGTTAGGAAGACAGTATGAATTGCATCCACCAGGAACAGGATTGACAGGATCCAAACTCAACTCATGACTTTGAACATGACTATTAAATCACCCCTTAATCTTCCCTGTTGTAAGGAGAACAATCCCAGCTTCTCCACATAACTAAACCTTCCAGAACTGCATATACAAGTTGTTCACTGACCATAAGGCAATTACCTCTGCAAATATCTTTCACTTCATTAATGCGCTAGCTATGATTAGATCATATATTGCATAGAACAAAATATGAGCTATGTTTTAAAAGTTGTACTTACTGTTTTCCTTGTGTTCAAGTTACTTTTGGCGCGGGAGGAACCGGAAGCTGGACGGCAGCAAGGACTCCTGGGTAGGTATTTTCTTTAAAGGTGCGGAGCACCGTGGACTCGGCCTCATTTCCCGGCGGAGCAGCAGGAGAAGGTAGCGACTCTTCGGTGGGTAAGTGAAGGCACCAGGAGCTATGTTTTAAAAGTTGTACTTACTGTTTTCCTTGTGTTCAAGTTACTTTTGGCGCGGGAGGAACCGGAAGCTGGACGGCAGCAAGGACTCCTGGGTAGGTATTTTCTTTAAAGGTGCGGAGCACCGTGGACTCGGCCTCATTTCCCGGCGGAGCAGCAGGAGAAGGTAGCGACTCTTCGGTGGGTAAGTGAAGGCACCAGGAGCTATGTTTTAAAAGTTGTACTTACTGTTTTCCTTGTGTTCAAGTTACTTTTGGCGCGGGAGGAACCGGAAGCTGGACGGCAGCAAGGACTCCTGGGTAGGTATTTTCTTTAAAGGTGCGGAGCACCGTGGACTCGGCCTCATTTCCCGGCGGAGCAGCAGGAGAAGGTAGCGACTCTTCGGTGGGTAAGTGAAGGCACCAGGAGCTATGTTTTAAAAGTTGTACTTACTGTTTTCCTTGTGTTCAAGTTACTTTTGGCGCGGGAGGAACCGGAAGCTGGACGGCAGCAAGGACTCCTGGGTAGGTATTTTCTTTAAAGGTGCGGAGCACCGTGGACTCGGCCTCATTTCCCGGCGGAGCAGCAGGAGAAGGTAGCGACTCTTCGGTGGGTAAGTGAAGGCACCAGGAGCTGTGTTTTAAAAGTTGTACTTACTGTTTTCCTTGTGTTCAAGTTACTTTTGGCGCGGGAGGAACCGGAAGCGGGACGGCAGCAAGGACTCCTGGGTAGGTATTTTCTTTAAAGGTGCGGAGCACCGTGGACTCGGCCTCATTTCCCGGCGGAGCAGCAGGAGAAGGTAGCGACTCTTCGGTGGGTAAGTGAAGGCACCAGGAGCTATGTTTTAAAAGTTGTACTTACTGTTTTCCTTGTGTTCAAGTTACTTTTGGCGCGGGAGGAACCGGAAGCTGGACGGCAGCAAGGACTCCTGGGTAGGTATTTTCTTTAAAGGTGCGGAGCACCGTGGACTCGGCCTCATTTCCCGGCGGAGCAGCAGGAGAAGGTAGCGACTCTTCGGTGGGTAAGTGAAGGCACCAGGAGCTGTGTTTTAAAAGTTGTACTTACTGTTTTCCTTGTGTTCAAGTTACTTTTGGCGCGGGAGGAACCGGAAGCTGGACGGCAGCAAGGACTCCTGGGTAGGTATTTTCTTTAAAGGTGCGGAGCACCGTGGACTCGGCCTCATTTCCCGGCGGAGCAGCAGGAGAAGGTAGCGACTCTTCGGTGGGTAAGTGAAGGCACCAGGAGCTATGTTTTAAAAGTTGTACTTACTGTTTTCCTTGTGTTCAAGTTACTTTTGGCGCGGGAGGAACCGGAAGCTGGACGGCAGCAAGGACTCCTGGGTAGGTATTTTCTTTAAAGGTGCGGAGCACCGTGGACTCGGCCTCATTTCCCGGCGGAGCAGCAGGAGAAGGTAGCGACTCTTCGGTGGGTAAGTGAAGGCACCAGGAGCTATGTTTTAAAAGTTGTACTTACTGTTTTCCTTGTGTTCAAGTTACTTTTGGCGCGGGAGGAACCGGAAGCTGGACGGCAGCAAGGACTCCTGGGTAGGTATGTTCTTTAAAGGTGCGGAGCACCGTGGACTCGGCCTCATTTCCCGGCGGAGCAGCAGGAGAAGGTAGCGACTCTTCGGTGGGTAAGTGAAGGCACCAGGAGCTATGTTTTAAACGTTGTACTTACTGTTTTCCTTGTGTTCAAGTTACTTTTGGCGCGGGAGGAACCGGAAGCTGGACGGCAGCAAGGACTCCTGGGTAGGTATTTTCTTTAAAGGTGCGGAGCACCGTGGACTCGGCCTCATTTCCCGGCGGAGCAGCAGGAGAAGGTAGCGACTCTTCGGTGGGTAAGTGAAGGCACCAGGAGCTGTGTTTTAAAAGTTGTACTTACTGTTTTCCTTGTGTTCAAGTTACTTTTGGCGCGGGAGGAACCGGAAGCTGGACGGCAGCAAGGACTCCTGGGTAGGTATTTTCTTTAAAGGTGCGGAGCACCGTGGACTCGGCCTCATTTCCCGGCGGAGCAGCAGGAGAAGGTAGCGACTCTTCGGTGGGTAAGTGAAGGCACCAGGAGCTATGTTTTAAAAGTTGTACTTACTGTTTTCCTTGTGTTCAAGTTACTTTTGGCGCGGGAGGAACCGGATGCTGGACGGCAGCAAGGACTCCTGGGTAGGTATTTTCTTTAAAGGTGCGGAGCACCGTGGACTCGGCCTCATTTCCCGGCGGAGCAGCAGGAGAAGGTAGCGACTCTTCGGTGGGAAAGTGAAGGCACCAGGAGCTGTGTTTTAAAAGTTGTACTTACTGTTTTCCTTGTGTTCAAGTTACTTTTGGCGCGGGAGGAACCGGAAGCGGGACGGCAGCAAGGACTCCTGGGTAGGTATTTTCTTTAAAGGTGCGGAGCACCGTGGACTCGGCCTCATTTCCCGGCGGAGCAGCAGGAGAAGGTAGCGACTCTTCGGTGGGTAAGTGAAGGCACCAGGAGCTGTGTTTTAAAAGTTGTACTTACTGTTTTCCTTGTGTTCAAGTTACTTTTGGCGCGGGAGGAACCGGAAGCGGGACGGCAGCAAGGACTCCTGGGTAGGTATTTTCTTTAAAGGTGCGGAGCACCGTGGACTCGGCCTCATTTCCCGGCGGAGCAGCAGGAGAAGGTAGCGACTCTTCGGTGGGTAAGTGAAGGCACCAGGAGCTATGTTTTAAAAGTTGTACTTACTGTTTTCCTTGTGTTCAAGTTACTTTTGGCGCGGGAGGAACCGGAAGCTGGACGGCAGCAAGGACTCCTGGGTAGGTATTTTCTTTAAAGGTGCGGAGCACCGTGGACTCGGCCTCATTTCCCGGCGGAGCAGCAGGAGAAGGTAGCGACTCTTCGGTGGGTAAGTGAAGGCACCAGGAGCTGTGTTTTAAAAGTTGTACTTACTGTTTTCCTTGTGTTCAAGTTACTTTTGGCGCGGGAGGAACCGGAAGCTGGACGGCAGCAAGGACTCCTGGGTAGGTATTTTCTTTAAAGGTGCGGAGCACCGTGGACTCGGCCTCATTTCCCGGCGGAGCAGCAGGAGAAGGTAGCGACTCTTCGGTGGGTAAGTGAAGGCACCAGGAGCTATGTTTTAAAAGTTGTACTTACTGTTTTCCTTGTGTTCAAGTTACTTTTGGCGCGGGAGGAACCGGAAGCTGGACGGCAGCAAGGACTCCTGGGTAGGTATGTTCTTTAAAGGTGCGGAGCACCGTGGACTCGGCCTCATTTCCCGGCGGAGCAGCAGGAGAAGGTAGCGACTCTTCGGTGGGTAAGTGAAGGCACCAGGAGCTATGTTTTAAACGTTGTACTTACTGTTTTCCTTGTGTTCAAGTTACTTTTGGCGCGGGAGGAACCGGAAGCTGGACGGCAGCAAGGACTCCTGGGTAGGTATTTTCTTTAAAGGTGCGGAGCACCGTGGACTCGGCCTCATTTCCCGGCGGAGCAGCAGGAGAAGGTAGCGACTCTTCGGTGGGTAAGTGAAGGCACCAGGAGCTGTGTTTTAAAAGTTGTACTTACTGTTTTCCTTGTGTTCAAGTTACTTTTGGCGCGGGAGGAACCGGAAGCTGGACGGCAGCAAGGACTCCTGGGTAGGTATTTTCTTTAAAGGTGCGGAGCACCGTGGACTCGGCCTCATTTCCCGGCGGAGCAGCAGGAGAAGGTAGCGACTCTTCGGTGGGTAAGTGAAGGCACCAGGAGCTATGTTTTAAAAGTTGTACTTACTGTTTTCCTTGTGTTCAAGTTACTTTTGGCGCGGGAGGAACCGGATGCTGGACGGCAGCAAGGACTCCTGGGTAGGTATTTTCTTTAAAGGTGCGGAGCACCGTGGACTCGGCCTCATTTCCCGGCGGAGCAGCAGGAGAAGGTAGCGACTCTTCGGTGGGAAAGTGAAGGCACCAGGAGCTGTGTTTTAAAAGTTGTACTTACTGTTTTCCTTGTGTTCAAGTTACTTTTGGCGCGGGAGGAACCGGAAGCGGGACGGCAGCAAGGACTCCTGGGTAGGTATTTTCTTTAAAGGTGCGGAGCACCGTGGACTCGGCCTCATTTCCCGGCGGAGCAGCAGGAGAAGGTAGCGACTCTTCGGTGGGTAAGTGAAGGCACCAGGAGCTGTGTTTTAAAAGTTGTACTTACTGTTTTCCTTGTGTTCAAGTTACTTTTGGCGCGGGAGGAACCGGAAGCGGGACGGCAGCAAGGACTCCTGGGTAGGTATTTTCTTTAAAGGTGCGGAGCAGAGTTAACCCGAGACACTACACATGTAGTGTCTCCCACCCATCCTCCTCCTCTAACCTAATAATAAGACCCTTTTTACCCTCCTCCTCTAACCAAAAAGGACTGAACAGGTAAGCTATTTCACTGTTTTTGTTAATATCTATATTTGTACTTAATTAAGGGGTAATTGAGTAAAAGAAATGGCAGCCAGGGGAGTGCAGTGCTCCTCCTGCAGTATGTTCGAGGTGAGGGGAACCTCCGGTGACCCTGCCGACTTCACCTGCTGGAAGTGCATCCGTCTCCAGCTCCTATCAGACCGTGTTAGGGAACTGGAGCTGGAGCTGGATGAACTGAGGATCATTCGGGAAGCTGAGGGGGTGATAGATAGAAGCTACAGGGATGTCGTTACTCCACAAAACAAAGGCAGCTGGGTAACAGTTAGAGGTGGGAAGAGGTCAGTGCAGGGATCTCCTGTGGTCGTTCCCCTCAACAACAAGTATACAGTTTTAGATACTGTTGGGGGGGACGGCCTATCGGGGGCAGGCTGCAGTGAACGGGCCTCTGGCACGGGGTCCTGCACTGTGGCTCAGAAGGGAAGGAGGGAGAACGGGAGAGCACTAGTCATCGGGGACTCGATGGTGAGGAGTACCGACAGGCGGTTCTGTGGGCGCAAGCGAGACGCACGGATGGTTTGTTGCCTCCCTGGTGCCAGGGTCCGTGATGTTTGTGATCGCGTCTTCAGGATCCTTAAAGGGGAGGGGGAGCAGCCAGAGGTCGTGGTGCACATTGGCACCAACGACGTAGGAAGGAAGGGTGGCACAGATGTTAGAAGTGAGTTTAGGGAGTTAGGCTGGAAGCTGAAAGCTCGGACGGACAGAGTTGTTATCTCTGGTTTGTTGCCGGCGCCACGTGATAGTGAGGCTAGGAATAGGGAGAGAGCACAGCTGAACACGTGGCTGCAGGAATGGTGTAGGAGGGAGGGCTTCCAGTTCTTGGATAATTGGACTGCATTCTGGGGAAGATGGGACCTGTTCAAACAGGACGGGCTGCATCTGAACCAGAGGGGCACCAATATCCTGGGAGGGAGGTTTGCTAGTACTGTTCGGGAGGGTTTAAACTAGTTTGGGAGGGGGATGGGAACCGGACTTGTAGTCCAGGGACCAGTGGGTCCACTCAGAAAGACAAAGAGTGTAGTGAGGTATTGGGGAAGGTAGCACTGTCGCAGAGGACAGATGGGCACGGAGAAGGGTTAAAGTGCGTATACTTCAACGCAAGAAGCATCAGGAATAAGGTGAGTGAATTGAAGGCGTGGATGGGCACTTGGGACTACGATGTTGTGGCCATCACTGAAACGTGGATAGGTGAGGGGGAGGAATGGTTCTTGGAGGTACCTGGTTATAGATGTTTTCATAAGATTAGGAATGGTGGTAAAAGAGGTGGGGGGGTGGCATTGTTAGTTAGAAATAGTGTAACAACTGCTAAAAGAATTTTCGAGGAGGATCTGCCGACTGAGGCACTGTGGGTTGAGGTCAGGAACAGGAAAGGAGCAGTCACCTTGATGGGAGTTTTCTATCGGCCCCCCAATAGCAGCAGGGAGGTGGAAGAGCAGATTGGGAAACAGATTTTGGAAAGGAGCAGAAGTCACAGGGTAGTAATTATGGGGGATTTCAACTTCCCAAATATTGATTGGCAACTCTTTAGATCGAATAGTTTGGATGGGGTAGTGTTTGTGCAGTATGTCCAGGAAGCTTTTCTGACTCAGTATGTAGACTGCCCGACCAGAGGGGAGGCAATATTGGATTTGGTACTAGGTAATGAACCAGGGCAAGTGATAGAGCTGTTGGTGGGCGAGCACTTTGGAGATAGTGATCACAATTCTGTAGCATTCACTGTGGTAATGGAGAGGGATAGGTATGTGCAACAGGGCAAGGTTTACAATTGGGGGAAGGGTAGATATGATGCTGTCAGGCAGGAACTGAGGAGCATAAGTTGGGAGCATATGCTGGCAGGGAAGGGCACGGTCGAAATGTGGAACTTTTTCAAGGAGCAGATAGTAGGGGCCATTGATAAGCATGTCCCTGTCAGACAGGGAAGGGATGGTCATGTGAGGGAACCGTGGTTGACAAGAGAGGTTGAGAGTCTTGTTAGGAAGAAGAAGGATGCGTATATAAGGTTGAGGAAAAAGGGCACAGGCATAGCTCTGGAGGGATACAAGATGGCCAGGAAGGATCTGAAGAAAGGGATTAGGAGAGCTAAGAGAGGGCATGAAAAATGCTTGGCGGGTAGGATAAAAGAAAACCCCAAGGCCTTTTACGCGTATGTCAGAAATATGAGGATGACTAGGGGGACCGTAGGTCCGGTCAAGGACAATAGCGGGAGACTGTGTGTTGAGCCGGAAGAGATAAGTGAGGTTTTGAATGAGTACTTCTCTTCGGTATTTACGAATGAGAAGGGGTGTATTACTGAAGAGGACGGTGTGAAACAGACTGGTAAGCTCGAGGAAGTGCTCGTTAGGAGGGAAGATGTGTTGGGGTTTTTGAATAACTTGAAGATAGACAAGTCTCCCGGGCCTGACGGGGTATATCCAAGGATGTTATGGGAAGCAAGGGATGAAATTGCAGAGCCGCTGGCAATGATCTTTTCATCTTCTCTGTTGACGGGGGTGGTACCAGGTGATTGGAGGGTGGCAAATGTTGTGCCCCTGTTCAAGAAAGGGAATAGGAACAACCCTGGGAATTACAGGCCAGTTAGTCTTACTTCGGTGGTAGGCAAGTTGATGGAAAAGGTGCTGAGGGATAGGATTTCTGAGCATCTGGAAAGACACTGCTTGATTCGGGACAGTCAGCACGGTTTTGTGAGGGGTAGGTCTTGCCTCACAAGCCTGATTGAATTCTTTGAGCAGGTGACCAAGCAAGTGGATGAGGGTAAACCAGTGGATGTGGTGTACATGGATTTTAGTAAGGCATTTGATAAGGTCCCCCATGGTAGACTTATGGAGAAAGTCAGGAGGCATGGGATAGTGGGGAATGTGGCCAGTTGGATTAAGAATTGGCTAACTGATAGAAGGCAGAGAGTGGTCTTAGATGGTAAATACTCAGCCTGGAGCCCAGTTACCAGTGGCGTGCCACAGGGATCAGTTCTGGGTCCTCTCCTGTTTGTGATTTTTATTAACGACTTGGATGAGGAAGTCGAAGGGTGGGTCAGTAAATTTGCAGATGATACAAAGGTTGGTGGAGTTGTGGATACCGAGGAGGGCTATTGTCGTCTGCAAAGGGACTTGGATAGGTTGCAGTGCTGGGCTGAAAAGTGGCAGATGGAGTTTAACCCTGAAAAGTGTGAGGTCGTCCATTTTAGAAGGACAAACACGAATGCAAAATACTGGGTTAACGGTAGGGTTCTTGGGCATGTGGAGGAGCAGAGAGACCTTGGGGTCTATGTGCATAGATCGTTGAAAGTTGCAACTCAAGTGGATAGGGCTGTGAAGAAGGCATATGGGGTGTTAGCGTTCATTAGCAGAGGGATTGAATTTAAGAGCCGTGAGGTGATGATGCAGCTGTACAGGACCTTGGTAAGGCCTCATTTGGAGTACTGTGTGCAGTTCTGGTCGCCTCATTTTAGGAAGGATGTGGAAGCCTTGGAGAGGGTGCAGAGGAGATTTACCAGGATGTTGCCTGGAATGGAGAATAAGTCTTACGAGGAAAGGCTGAACATTCTAGGCCTCTTCTCATTAGAACGGAGAAGGATGAGGGGTGACATGATAGAGGTTTATAAGATGATCAGGGGAATAGATAGGGTAGACAGTCAGAAACTTTTTCCCCGGGTGGAGCAAAGCGTTACAAGGGGTCATAAATTTAAGGTGAAGGGTGGGAGATATAAGGGGGATGTCAGGGGAAGGTTCTTTACCCAGAGAGTGGTCGGGGCATGGAATGCCTTGCCTGGGGAAGTTGTTGAGTCAGAAACTTTAGGGACTTTCAAACGGCTTTTAGATAGGTATATGGATAAAGGAGAATGATGGGGTATAGATTAAATTGTCCTTGACAGAGGACAAAGGATCGGCACAACATCGTGGGCCGAAGGGCCTGTTCTGTGCTGTATTTTCTATGTTCTATGTTCTATGTTCTATGAAGGATTCTTTCTTACAGACATTTAAAATGGATGAAATAAGTACATGCTTTATGAAAAATAATGATCAATTTCTGCTTCCTAGCTGATCTTTTCCAAATTGAGCATTCTCAAACATTTCATGTTTTTTAAAGTCTGTCAATTCACAGTACAAGCATGGTAGTCTCATGGGGGAATGATTTGGGAAGCTGAACTGCAGACATCTGTCTGATGCAAATGAGTGGCAGATGAAAATGAAATCATGAGAGGAAGCTAAGGTCAGCAGGGACAACTATGGCTAAATTCATTTACTGGCAATTATAACCTTAAAACGTTTCTGGGCTGATCTTTATATGGGGGGAAAATTAGTGGAAAAGATGGAAGCAGTTTCAATAGTAACTTTCAAAAGGGAATAGGAAATGTGCAGGGCATAAGGGAAAGAACAAGGGAGCAGCACTAATTGGATTGCTCTTTCAAATAGGCAGCACAGACATGATGGGCCGAATGGCCTCTGTTTGTGCTGCATGATTCGATGAAAAGCACCTATTTTCTGTGCCATGGCCTATCATGGTCAATAACTAATGTAACTTGCACTGGTCTATGCATGTACTTGTCAACTTCATGAATCTACCCTATGTGTGCTAGCAACTAAATTTACATTTCTTATACTATATAGAGCATCAGGTGGCAGGACCGTACCTCCAACACAGAAGTCCTCGAGGCAGCCAACATCCCCAGCTTATACACACTACTGAGTCAGCGGCGCTTGAGATGGCTTGGCCATGTCAGCCGCATGGAAGATGGCAGGATCCCCAAGGACACATTGTACAGCGAGCTCGCCACTGGTATCAGACCCACTGGCCGTCCATGTCTCCGCTTTAAAGACGTCTGCAAACGCGACATGAAGTCCTGTGACATTGATCACAAGTCGTGGGAGTCAGTTGCCAGCGTTCGCCAGAGCTGGCGGGCAGCCATAAAGGCGGGGCTAAAGTGTGGCGAGTCGAAGAGACTTAGCAGTTGGCAGGAAGAAAGACAGAGGCGCAAGGGGAGAGCCAACTGTGTAACAGCCCCGACAAACAAATTTTTCTGCAGCACCTGTGGAAGAGCCTGTCACTCTAGAATTGGCCTTTATAGCTACTCCAGGCGCTGCTCCACACGCCACTGACCACCTCCAGGCACTTATCCATTGTCTCTCGAGATAAGGAGGCCAAAGAAGAAGAAGAATAGAGCATAGAGTCACACAGTGCACAGCACAGAAACAGGTCATTCGCCCAACAGGTCCATCCAGGGTTCATGCACCACAAGAGACTCCTGCTAAACCTTTTTCATGCAACAGGTCATGTAATGTGATGCTGATGGACAATCATTAGTAAAATGATAGCACAAGATCACTAAGCAGCTGCCTCAGTCTGTCAAGACATAACTGCCTCTGACACAACGCTGCTGCCTTGACAACCAAGTAAGAACGATTGCCTGGGCATTTCCTCAGTGCTGCCCCTACTCTTCTGCATTAATGATGCCTGGCATGTTGTGCAAAGACTGATTAGTCAAACATACACCTGGGTGTCCTACACACTTCTGACAAACTTAGAGTGGAAGAAGAGTGGGGAAATTATCAGCCATTGTCCTTTAATTGACTTTTCAAAGTAATCATCTTAAAGCAGTGTGGATCCAGATTCAATCCATCACTTTAGAGCAGTGAGGATCCAGGGTCAATCCTCACTTTAGAGCAGTGAGGATCCAGGTTCAATCCTCACTTTAGAGCAGTGAGGATCCAGATTCAATCCCTCACTTTAGAGCAGTGAGGATCCAGGTTCAATCCTCACTTTAGAGCAGTGAGGATCCAGGTTCAATCCTCACTTTAGAGCAGTGAGGATCCAGATTCAATCCCTCACTTTAGAGCAGTGAGGATTCAGGTTCAATCCTCACTTTAGAGCAGTGAGGATCCAGATTCAATCCCTCACTTTCGAGCAGTGAGGATCCAGATTCAATCCCTCACCTTAGAGCAGTGAGGATCCAGATTCAATCCCTCATCTTAGAGCAGTGAGGATCCAGATTCAATCCCTCACTTTAGAGCAGAGAGGATCCAGATTCAATCCTCACTTTAGAGCAGTGAGGATCCAGATTCAATCACTCACTTTAGAGAAGTGAGGATCCAGATTCAATCCCTCACTTTAGAGCAGTGAGGATCCAGATTCAATCCATCCCTTTAGAGCAGTGAGGATCCAGATTCAATCCCTCACTTTAGAGCAGTGAGGATCCAGATTCAATCCATCGCTTTAGAGCAGTGAGGATCCAGGTTCAATCCCTCATTTTAGAGCAGTGAGGATCCAGATTCAATCCCTCACTTTAGAGCAGTGAGGACCAGATTCAATCCCTCACTTTAGAGCAATGAGGATCCAGATTCAATCCCTCACTTTAGAGCAGTGAGGATCCAGGTTCAATCCTCACTTTAGAGCAGTGAGGATCCAGATTCAATCCCTCACGTTCGAGCAGTGAGGATCCAGATTCAATCCCTCACTTTCGAGCAGTGAGGATCCAGATTCAATCCCTCACTTTAGAGCAGTGAGGATCCAGATTCAATCCATCGCTTTAGAGCAGTCAGGATCCAGATTCAATCCCTCACTTTAGAGCAGTGAGGATCCAGGTTCAATCCCTCATTTTAGAGCAGTGAGGATCCAGATTCAATCCCTCACTTTAGAGCAGTGAGGATCCAGGTTCAATCCTCACTTTAGAGCAGTGAGGATCCAGATTCAATCCCTCACTTTAGAGCAGTGAGGATCCAGGTTCAATCCTCACTTTAGAGCAGTGAGGATCCAGGTTCAATCCCTCATTTTAGAGCAGTGAGGATCCAGATTCAATCCCTAACTTTCGAGCAGTGAGGACCAGATTCAATCCCTCACTTTAGAGCAGTGAGGATCCAGGTTAAATCCCTCACTTTCGAGCAGTGAGGATCCAGATTCAATCCCTCACTTTCGAGCAGTGAGGATCCAGATTCAATCCCTCACTTTCGAGCAGTGAGGATCCAGATTCAATCCCTCACTTTAGAGCAGTGAGGATCCAGGTTCAATCCTCACTTTAGAGCAATGAGGATCCAAATTCAATCCCTCACGTTCGAGCAGTGAGGATCCAGATTCAATCCCTCACTTTCGAGCAGTGAGGATCCAGATTCAATCCCTCACTTTAGAGCAGTCAGGATCCAGATTCAATCCATCGCTTTAGAGCAGTGAGGATCCAGATTCAATCCCTAACTTTCGAGCAGTGAGGACCAGATTCAATCCCTCACTTTAGAGCAGTGAGGATCCAGGTTAAATCCCTCACTTTCGAGCAGTGAGGATCCAGATTCAATCCCTCACTTTCGAGCAGTGAGGATCCAGATTCAATCCCTCACTTTCGAGCAGTGAGGATCCAGATTCAATCCCTCACTTTAGAGCAGTGAGGATCCAGGTTCAATCCTCACTTTAGAGCAATGAGGATCCAAATTCAATCCCTCACGTTCGAGCAGTGAGGATCCAGATTCAATCCCTCACTTTCGAGCAGTGAGGATCCAGATTCAATCCCTCACTTTAGAGCAGTCAGGATCCAGATTCAATCCATCGCTTTAGAGCAGTCAGGATCCAGATTCAATCCCTCACTTTAGAGCAGTGAGGATCCAGATTCAATCCTTCACTTTCGAGCAGTGAGGATCCAGATTCAATCCTCACTTTAGAGCAGTGAGGATCCAGATTCAATCTCTCACTTTAGAGCAGTGAGGATCCAGATTCAATCCCTCACTTTAGAGCAGTGAGGATCCAGATTCAATCCCTCACTTTAGAGCAGTGAGGATCAGATTCAATCCCTCACTTTAGAGCAGTGAGGATCCAGATTCAATCCCTCACTTTAGAGCAGTGAGGATCCAGATTCAATCTCTCACTTTAGAGCAGTGAGGATCAGATTCAATCCCTCACTTTAGAGCAGTGAGGATCCAGATTCAATCTCTCACTTTAGAGCAGTGAGGATCCAGATTCAATCCCTCACTTTAGAGCAGTGAGGATCCAGATTCAATCCCTCACTTTAGAGCAGTGAGGATCCAGATTCAATCCCTCACTTTAGAGCAGTGAGGATCAGATTCAATCCCTCACTTTAGAGCAGTGAGGATCCAGATTCAATCTCTCACTTTAGAGCAGTGAGGATCCAGATTCAATCCCTCACTTTAGAGCAGTGAGGATCCAGATTCAATCCCTCACTTTAGAGCAGTGAGGATCCAGATTCAATCCCTCACTTTAGAGCAGTGAGGATCCAGATTCAATCCCTCACTTTAGAGCAGTGAGGATCCAGATTCAATCCCTCACTTTCGAGCAGTGAGGATCCAGATTCAATCCTCACTTTAGAGCAGTGAGGATCCAGGTTCAATCCCTCACTTTCGAGCAGTGAGGATCCAGATTCAATCCATCACTTTTGAGCAGTGAGGATCCAGATTCAATCCCTCACTTTCGAGCAGTGAGGATCCAGATTCAATCCTCACTTTAGAGCAGTGAGGATCCAGGTTCAATCCCTCATTTTAGAGCAGTGAGGATCCAGATTCAATCCTTCACTTTCGAGCAGTGAGGATCCAGATTCAATCCTCACTTTAGAGCAGTGAGGATCCAGATTCAATCCTCACTTTAGAGCAGTGAGGATCCAGGTTCAATCCCTCACTTTGGAGCAGTGAGGATCCAGATTCAATCCCTCACTTTAGAGCAGTGAGGATCCAGGTTCAATCCCTCACTTTAGAGCAGTGAGGATCCAGGTTCAATCCTTCACTTTAGAGCAGTGAGGATCCAGATTCAATCCCTCACTTTAGAGCAGTGAGGATCCAGGTTCAATCCCTCACTTTAGAGCAGTGAGGATCCAGGTTCAATCCTTCACTTTAGAGCAGTGAGGATCCAGGTTCAATCCTTCACTTTAGAGCAGTGAGGATCCAGATTCAATCCATCACTTTAGAGCAGTGAGGATCCAGATTCAATCCCTCACTTTAGAGCAGTGAGGATCCAGGTTCAATCCCTCACTTTAGAGCAGTGAGGATCCAGGTTCAATCCTTCACTTTAGAGCAGTGAGGATCCAGATTCAATCCATCACTTTAGAGCAGTGAGGATCCAGGTTCAATCCCTCACTTTCGAGCAGTGAGGATCCAGGTTCAATCCCTCACTTTAGAGCAGTGAGGATCCAGGTTCAATCCCTCACTTTCGAGCAGTGAGGATCCAGATTCAATCCCTCACTTTAGAGCAGTGAGGCTTCAGATTCAATCCCTCACTTTAGAGCAGTGAGGATCCAGGTTCAATCACTTTAGAGCAGTGAGGATCCAGATTCAATCCCTCACTTTAGAGCAGTGAGGATCCAGATTCAATCCCTCACTTTAGAGCAGTGAGGATCCAGATTCAATCCCTCACTTTAGAGCAGTGAGGATCCAGATTCAATCCCTCACTTTAGAGCAGTGAGGCTTCAGATTCAATCCCTCACTTTAGAGCAGTGAGGATCCAGGTTCAATCACTTTAGAGCAGTGAGGATCCAGATTCAATCCCTCACTTTAGAGCAGTGAGGATCCAGATTCAATCCCTCACTTTCGAGCAGTGAGGATCCAGATTCAATCCTCACTTTAGAGCAGTGAGGATCCAGGTTCAATCCCTCATTTTAGAGCAGTGAGGATCCAGATTCAATCCTTCACTTTCGAGCAGTGAGGATCCAGATTCAATCCTCACTTTAGAGCAGTGAGGATCCAGATTCAATCCTCACTTTAGAGCAGTGAGGATCCAGGTTCAATCCCTCATTTTAGAGCAGTGAGGATCCAGATTCAATCCCTCACTTTAGAGCAGTGAGGATCCAGATTCAATCTCTCACTTTAGACCAGTGAGAATCCAGGTTCAATCCTTCACTTTAGAGCAGTGAGGATCCAGATTCAATCCCTCACTTTAGAGCAGTGAGGATCCAGATTCAATCCCTCACTTTGGAGCAGTGAGGCTTCAGATTCAATCCCTCACTTTAGAGCAGTGAGGATCCAGATTCAATCCCTCACTTTAGAGCAGTGAGGATCCAGGTTCAATCCCTCACTTTAGAGCAGTGAGGATCCAGAATCTATCCCTCACTTTAGAGCAGTGAGGATCCAGGTTCAATCCCTCACTTTAGAGCAGTGAGGATCCCGATTCAATCCCTCACTTTAGAGCAGTGAGGATCCAGATTCAATCCCTCACTTTAGAGCAGTGAGGATCCAGGATCAATCCATCACTTTAGAGCAGTGAGGATCCAGGTTCAATCCCTCACTTTAGAGCAGTGAGGATCCAGATTCAATCCCTCACTTTAGAGCAGTGAGGATCCAGATTCAATCCCTCACTTTAGAGCAGTGAGCCTTCAGATTCAATCCCTCACTTTAGAGCAGTGAGGATCCAGATTCAATCCCTCACTTTAGAGCAGTGAGGATCCAGGTTCAATCACTTTAGAGCAGTGAGGATCCAGATTCAATCCCTCACTTTAGAGCAGTGAGGATCCAGATTCAATCCCTCACTTTAGAGCAGTGAGGCTTCAGATTCAATCCCTCACTTTAGAGCAGTGAGGATCCAGATTCAATCCCTCACTTTAGAGCAGTGAGGATCCAGGTTCAATCACTTTAGAGCAGTGAGGATCCAGATTCAATCCCTCATCTTAGAGCAGTGAGGATCCAGGTTCAATCACTTTAGAGCAGTGAGGATCCAGATTCAATCCCTCACTTTAGAGCAGTGAGGATCCAGATTCAATCGCTCACTTTAGAGCAGTGAGGATCCAGATTCAATCCCTCACTTTAGAGGAGTGAGGCTTCAGATTCAATCCCTCACTTTAGAGCAGTGAGGATCCAGATTCAATCCCTCACTTTAGAGCAGTGAGGATCCAGGTTCAATCACTTTAGAGCAGTGAGGATCCAGATTCAATCCCTCATCTTAGAGCAGTGAGGATCCAGGTTCAATCACTTTAGAGCAGTGAGGATCCAGATTCAATCCCTCACTTTAGAGCAGTGAGGATCCAGATTCAATCCCTCACTTTAGAGCAGTGAGGCTTCAGATTCAATCCCTCACTTTAGAGCAGTGAGGATCCAGGTTCAATCACTTTAGAGCAGTGAGGATCCAGGTTCAATCCTCACTTTAGAGCAGTGAGGATCCAGGTTCAATCCTCACTTTCGAGCAGTGAGGATCCAGATTCAATCCCTCACTTTAGAGCAGTGAGGATCCAGATTCAATCCCTCACTTTAGAGCAGTGAGGATCCAGATTCAATCCCTCACATTAGAGCAGTGAGGATCCAGATTCAATCCCTCACTTTCGAGCAGTGAGGATCCAGATTCAATCCCTCACCTTCGAGACATGAGGATCCAGATTCAATCCCTCACTTCAGAGCAGTGAGGATCCAGATTCAATCCCTCACTTCAGAGCAGTGAGGATCCAGATTCAATCCCTCACTTTAGAGCAGTGAGGATCCAGGTTCAATCCTCACTTTCGAGCAGTGAGGATCCAGATTCAATCCCTCACTTTAGAGCAGTGAGGATCCAGGTTCAACCCCTCACTTTAGAGCAGGTAGGATCCAGGTTCAATCACTTTAGAGCAGTGAGGATCCAGGTTCAATCCCTCACTTTAGAGCAGTGAGGATCCAGATTCACTCCCTCACTTTCGAGCAGTGAGGATCCAGATTCAATCCCTCACTTTAGAGCAGTGAGGATCCAGGTTCAATCCCTCACTTTAGAGCAGTGAGGACCCCGGTTGAATCCCTCACTTTAGAGCAGTGAGGATCCAGATTCAATCCCTCATTTTAGAGCAGTGAGGATCCAGATTCAATCCCTCACTTTAGAGCAGTGAGGATCCAGGTTCAACACCTCACTTTAGAGCAGTGAGGATCCAGGTTCAATCACTTTAGAGC
The DNA here is from genome assembly GCF_036365525.1 of Heterodontus francisci. NCBI lineage: Eukaryota > Metazoa > Chordata > Chondrichthyes > Heterodontiformes > Heterodontidae > Heterodontus > Heterodontus francisci. Next base: position 15,592,319 of record NC_090397.1, on the reverse strand, counting down.
AGTGAGGATCCAGGTTCAATCCCTCACTTTAGAGCAGTGAGGATCCAGATTCAATCCCTCACTTTGGAGCAGTGAGGATCCAGATTCACTCCCTCACTTTCGAGCAGAGAGGATCCAGATTCAATCCCTCACTTTAGAGCAGTGAGGATCCAGATTCAATCCCTCACTTTAGAGCAGTGAGGATCAAGGTTCAATTCCTCACTTTAGAGCAGTGAGGATCTAGGTTCAATCCCTCACTTTAGAGCAGTGAAGATCCCGGTTGAATCCCTCACTTTAGAGCAGTGAGGATCCAGGTTCAATCCCTCACTTTCGAGCAGTGAGGATCCAGGTTCAATCCTCACTTTAGAGCAGTGAGGATCCAGATTCAATCCCTCACATCCGAGCAGTGAGGATCCAGATTCAATCCATCACTTTCGATCAGTGAGGATCCAGATTCAATCCCTCACATCCGAGCAGTGAGGATCCAGATTCAATCCCTCACTTTGGAGCAGTGAGGATCCAGATTCACTCCCTCACTTTCGTGCAGTGTGGATCCAGGTTCAATCCCTCACTTTAGAGCAGTGAAGATCCAGATTCAATCAGTCACTGTCGAGCAGTGAGGATCCAGATTCAATCCCTCACTTCAGAGCAGTGAGGATCCAGATTCAATCCCTCACTTTAGAGCAGTGAGGAACCAGGTTCAACCCCTCACTTTAAAGCAGGGAGGATCCAGGTTCAATCACTTTAGAGCAGTGAGGATCCAGGTTCAATCCCTCACTTTAGAGCAGTGAGGATCCAGATTCACTCCCTCACTTTCGAGCAGTGAGGATCCAGATTCAATCCCTCACTTTAGAGCAGTGAGGATCCAGGTTCAATCCCTCACTTTAGAGCAGTGAGGATCCCGGTTGAATCCCTCACTTTAGAGCAGTGAGGATCCAGATTCAATCCCTCATTTTAGAGCAGTGAGGATCCAGATTCAATCCCTCACTTTAGAGCAGTGAGGATCCAGGTTCAACCCCTCACTTTAGAGCAGTGAGGATCCAGGTTCAATCACTTTAGAGCAGTGAGGATCCAGGTTCAATCCCTCACTTTAGAGCAGTGAGGATCCAGATTCAATCCCTCACTTTAGAGCAGTGAGGATCCAGATTCAATCCCTCACTTTAGAGCAGTGAGGATCCAGGTTCAATTCCTCACTTTAGAGCAGTGAGGATCCAGGTTCAATCCCTCACTTTAGAGCAGTGAAGATCCCGGTTGAATCCCTCACTTTAGAGCAGTGAGGATCCAGGTTCAATCCCTCACTTTCGAGCAGTGAGGATCCAGGTTCAATCCTCACTTTAGAGCAGTGAGGATCCAGATTCAATCCCTCACTTTAGAGCAGTGAGGATCCAGGTTCAACCCCTCACTTTAGAGCAGGGAGGATCCAGGTTCAATCACTTTAGAGCAGTGAGGATCCAGGTTCAATCCCTCACTTTAGAGCAGTGAGGATCCAGATTCACTCCCTCACTTTCGAGCAGTGAGGATCCAGATTCAATCCCTCACTTTAGAGCAGTGAGGATCCAGGTTCAATCCCTCACTTTAGAGCAGTGAGGATCCCGGTTGAATCCCTCACTTTAGAGCAGTGAGGATCCAGATTCAATCCCTCATTTTAGAGCAGTGAGGATCCAGATTCAATCCCTCACTTTAGAGCAGTGAGGATCCAGGTTCAACCCCTCACTTTAGAGCAGTGAGGATCCAGGTTCAATCACTTTAGAGCAGTGAGGATCCAGGTTCAATCCCTCACTTTAGAGCATTGAGGATCCAGATTCAATCCCTCACTTTGGAGCAGTGAGGATCCAGATTCAATCCCTCACTTTAGAGCAGTGAGGATCCAGATTCAATCCCTCACTTTAGAGCAGTGAGGATCCAGGTTCAATTCCTCACTTTAGAGCAGTGAGGATCCAGGTTCGATCCTCACTTTAGAGCAGTGAGGATCCCGGTTGAATCCCTCACTTTAGAGCAGTGAGGATCCAGGTTCAATCCCTCACTTTCGAGCAGTGAGGATCCAGGTTCAATCCTCACTTTAGAGCAGTGAGGATCCAGATTCAATCCCTCACATCCGAGCAGTGAGGATCCAGGTTCAACCCCTCACTTTAGAGCAGTGAGGATCCAGGTTCAATCACTTTAGAGCAGTGAGGATCCAGGTTCAATCCCTCACTTTAGAGCAGTGAGGATCCAGATTCAATCCCTCACTTTGGAGCAGTGAGGATCCAGATTCAATCCCTCACTTTAGAGCAGTGAGGATCCAGATTCAATCCCTCACTTTAGAGCAGTGAGGATCCAGGTTCAATTCCTCACTTTAGAGCAGTGAGGATCCAGGTTCAATCCTCACTTTCGAGCAGTGAGGATCCAGATTCAATCCCTCACTTTAGAGCAGTGAGGATCCAGGTTCAACCCCTCACTTTAGAGCAGGTAGGATCCAGGTTCAATCACTTTAGAGCAGTGAGGATCCAGGTTCAATCCCTCACTTTAGAGCAGTGAGGATCCAGATTCACTCCCTCACTTTCGAGCAGTGAGGATCCAGATTCAATCCCTCACTTTAGAGCAGTGAGGATCCAGGTTCAATCCCTCACTTTAGAGCAGTGAGGATCCCGGTTGAATCCCTCACTTTAGAGCAGTGAGGATCCAGATTCAATCCCTCATTTTAGAGCAGTGAGGATCCAGATTCAATCCCTCACTTTAGAGCAGTGTGGATCCAGGTTCAACACCTCACTTTAGAGCAGTGAGGATCCAGGTTCAATCACTTTAGAGCAGTGAGGATCCAGGTTCAATCCCTCACTTTAGAGCAGTGAGGATCCAGATTCAATCCCTCACTTTGGAGCAGTGAGGATCCAGATTCACTCCCTCACTTTCGAGCAGAGAGGATCCAGATTCAATCCCTCACTTTAGAGCAGTGAGGATCCAGATTCAATCCCTCACTTTAGAGCAGTGAGGATCAAGGTTCAATTCCTCACTTTAGAGCAGTGAGGATCTAGGTTCAATCCCTCACTTTAGAGCAGTGAAGATCCCGGTTGAATCCCTCACTTTAGAGCAGTGAGGATCCAGGTTCAATCCCTCACTTTCGAGCAGTGAGGATCCAGGTTCAATCCTCACTTTAGAGCAGTGAGGATCCAGATTCAATCCCTCACATCCGAGCAGTGAGGATCCAGATTCAATCCATCACTTTCGATCAGTGAGGATCCAGATTCAATCCCTCACATCCGAGCAGTGAGGATCCAGATTCAATCCCTCACTTTGGAGCAGTGAGGATCCAGATTCACTCCCTCACTTTCGTGCAGTGTGGATCCAGGTTCAATCCCTCACTTTAGAGCAGTGAAGATCCAGATTCAATCAGTCACTGTCGAGCAGTGAGGATCCAGATTCAATCCCTCACTTCAGAGCAGTGAGGATCCAGGTTCAATCCCTCACTTTCGAGCAGTGAGGATCCAGATTCAATCCCTCACTTGAGAGCAGTGAGGATCCAGATTCAATCCCTCACTTCAGAGCAGTGAGGATCCAGATTCAATCCCTCACTTTAGAGCAGTGAGGATCCAGGTTCAATCCTCACTTTCGAGCAGTGAGGAACCAGGTTCAACCCCTCACTTTAGAGCAGGGAGTATCCAGGTTCAATCACTTTAGAGCAGTGAGGATCCAGGTTCAATCCCTCACTTTAGAGCAGTGAGGATCCAGATTCACTCCCTCACTTTCGAGCAGTGAGGATCCAGATTCAATCCCTCATTTTAGAGCAGTGAGGATCCAGGTTCAATCCCTCACTTTAGAGCAGTGAGGATCCCGGTTGAATCCCTCACTTTAGAGCAGTGAGGATCCAGATTCAATCCCTCATTTTAGAGCAGTGAGGATCCAGATTCAATCCCTCACTTTAGAGCAGTGAGGATCCAGGTTCAACCCCTCACTTTAGAGCAGTGAGGATCCTGGTTCAATCACTTTAGAGCAGTGAGGATCCAGGTTCAATCCCTCACTTTAGAGCAGTGAGGATCCAGATTCAATCCCTCACTTTTGAGCAGTGAGGATCCAGATTCAATCCCTCACTTTAGAGCAGTGAGGATCCAGATTCAATCCCTCACTTTAGAGCAGTGAGGATCCAGGTTCAATTCCTCACTTTAGAGCAGTGAGGATCCAGGTTCAATCCCTCACTTTAGAGCAGTGAAGATCCCGGTTGAATCCCTCACTTTAGAGCAGTGAGGATCCAGGTTCAATCCCTCACTTTCGAGCAGTGAGGATCCAGGTTCAATCCTCACTTTAGAGCAGTGAGGATCCAGATTCAATCCCTCACTTTAGAGCAGTGAGGATCCAGGTTCAACCCCTCACTTTAGAGCAGGGAGGATCCAGGTTCAATCACTTTAGAGCAGTGAGGATCCAGGTTCAATCCCTCACTTTAGAGCAGTGAGGATCCAGATTCACTCCCTCACTTTCGAGCAGTGAGGATCCAGATTCAATCCCTCACTTTAGAGCAGTGAGGATCCAGGTTCAATCCCTCACTTTAGAGCAGTGAGGATCCCGGTTGAATCCCTCACTTTAGAGCAGTGAGGATCCAGATTCAATCCCTCATTTTAGAGCAGTGAGGATCCAGATTCAATCCCTCACTTTAGAGCAGTGAGGATCCAGGTTCAACCCCTCACTTTAGAGCAGTGAGGATCCAGGTTCAATCACTTTAGAGCATTGAGGATCCAGGTTCAATCCCTCACTTTAGAGCAGTGAGGATCCAGATTCAATCCCTCACTTTGGAGCAGTGAGGATCCAGATTCAATCCCTCACTTTAGAGCAGTGAGGATCCAGATTCAATCCCTCACTTTAGAGCAGTGAGGATCCAGGTTCAATTCCTCACTTTAGAGCAGTGAGGATCCAGGTTCGATCCTCACTTTAGAGCAGTGAGGATCCCGGTTGAATCCCTCACTTTAGAGCAGTGAGGATCCAAGTTCAATCCCTCACTTTCGAGCAGTGAGGATCCAGGTTCAATCCTCACTTTAGAGCAGTGAGGATCCAGATTCAATCCCTCACATCCGAGCAGTGAGGATCCAGGTTCAACCCCTCACTTTAGAGCAGTGAGGATCCAGGTTCAATCACTTTAGAGCAGTGAGGATCCAGGTTCAATCCCTCACTTTAGAGCAGTGAGGATCCAGATTCAATCCCTCACTTTGGAGCAGTGAGGATCCAGATTCAATCCCTCACTTTAGAGCAGTGAGGATCCAGATTCAATCCCTCACTTTAGAGCAGTGAGGATCCACGTTCAATTCCTCACTTTATAGCAGTGAGGATCCAGGTTCGATCCTCACTTTAGAGCAGTGAGGATCCCGGTTGAATCCCTCACTTTAGAGCAGTGAGGATCCAGGTTCAATCCCTCACTTTCGAGCAGTGAGGATCCAGGTTCAATCCTCACTTTAGAGCAGTGAGGATCCAGATTCAATCCCTCACATCCGAGCAGTGAGGATCCAGATTCAATCCATCACTTTCGAGCAGTGAGGATCCAGATTCAATCCCTCACATCCGAGCAGTGAGGATCCAGATTCAATCCCTCACTTTGGAGCAGTGAGGATCCAGATTCACTCCCTCACTTTCGAGCAGTGAGGATCCAGGTTCAATCCCTCACTTTAGAGCAGTGAAGATCCAGATTCAATCTGTCACTTTCGAGCAGTGAGGATCCAGATTCAATCCCTCACTTCAGAGCAGTGAGGATCCAGGTTCAATCCCTCACTTTCGAGCAGTGAGGATCCAGATACAATCCCTCACTTTAGAGCAGTGAGGATCCAGTTTCAATCCTCAAATTAGAGCAGTGAAGATCCAGGTTCAATCCCTCACTTTAGAGCAGTGAAGATCCAGATTCAATCAGTCACTTTTGAGCAGTGAGGATCCAGATTCAATCCATCACTTCAGAGCAGTGAGGATCCAGGTTCAATCCCTCACTTTCGAGCAGTGAGGATCCAGATTCAATCCCTCACTTCAGAGCAGTGAGGATCCAGGTTCAATCCTCAATTTAGAGCAGTGAAGATCCAGATTCAATCAGTCACTTTCGAGCAGTGAGGATCCAGGTTCAATCCCTCACTTTAGAGCAGTGAGGATCCAGATTCAATCCTCACTTTCGAGCAGTGAGGATCAGATTCAATCCCTCACTTTCGAGCAGTGAGGATCCAGATTCAATCCCTCACTTTAGAGCAGTGAGGATCCAGATTCAATCCCTCACTTTGGAACAGTGAGGATCCAGATTCAATCCCTCACTTTCGAGCAGTGAGGATCCAGATTCAATCCCTCACTTTAGAGCAGTGAGGATCCAGATTCAATCCCTCACTTTAGAGCAGTGAGGATCCAGATTCAATCCCTCACTTTAGAGCAGTGAGGATCCAGGTTCAATCCCTCACTTTAGAGCAGTGAGGATCTAGATTCAATCCCTCACTTTAGAGCAGTGAGGATCCAGCGTCAATCCCTCACTTTAGAGCAGTGAGGATCCAGATTCAATCCCTCACTTTCGAGCAGTGAGGATCCAGATTCAATCCCTCACTTTAGAGCAGTGAGGCTCCAGATTCAATCCCTCACTTTAGAGCAGTGAGGATCCAGATTCAATCCCTCACTTTAGAGCAGTGAGGCTCCAGATTCAATCCCTCACTTTAGAGCAGTGAGGATCCAGATTCAATCCCTCACTTTAGAGCAGTGAGGCTCCAGATTCAATTCCTCACTTTAGAGCAGTGAGGATCCAGAATCTATCCCTCACTTTAGAGCAGTGAGGATCCAGATTCAATCCCTCACTTTAGAGCAGTGAGGATCCGGATTCAATCCCTCACTTTAGAGCAGTGAGGATCCAGGTTCAATTCCTCACTTTAGAGCAGTGAGGATCCAGGTTCAATCCCTCACTTTAGAGCAGTGAAGATCCCGGTTGAATCCCTCACTTTAGAGCAGTGAGGATCCAGGTTCAATCCCTCACTTTCGAGCAGTGAGGATCCAGGCTCAATCCTCACTTTAGAGCAGTGAGGATCCAGATTCAATCCCTCACATCCGAGCAGTGAGGATCCAGATTCAATCCATCACTTTTGAGCAGTGAGGATCCAGATTCAATCCCTCACTTTGGAGCAGTGAGGATCCAGATTCAATCCCTCACTTTGGAGCAGTGAGGATCCAGATTCACTCCCTCACTTTCGAGCAGTGAGGATCCAGGTTCAATCCCTCACTTTAGAGCAGTGAAGATCCAGATTCAATCAGTCACTTTCGAGCAGTGAGGATCCAGATTCAATCCCTCACTTCAGAGCAGTGAGGATCCAGGTTCAATTCCTCACTTTCGAGCAGTGAGGATCCAGATTCAATCCCTCACTTTAGAGCAGTGAGGATCCAGGTTCAATCCTCAATTTAGAGCAGTGAAGATCCAGGTTCAATCCCTCACTTTGGAGCAGTGAAGATCCAGATTCAATCAGTCACTTTCGAGCAGTGAGGATCCAGATTCAATCCCTCACTTCAGAGCAGTGAGGATCCAGGTTCAATCCCTCACTTTCGAGCAGTGAGGATCCAGATTCAATCCCTCACTTTAGAGCAGTGAGGATCCAGGTTCAATCCTCAATTTAGAGCAGTGAAGATCCAGATTCAATCAGTCACTTTCGAGCAGTGAGGATCCAGATTCAATCCCTCACTTCAGAGCAGTGAGGATCCAGGTTCAATCCCTCACTTTCGAGCAGTGAGGATCCAGATTCAATCCCTCACTTTAGATCAGTGAGGATCCAGGTTCAATCCTCACTTTAGAGCAGTGAGGATCCAGATTCAATCCCTCACTTTGGAGCAGTGAGGCTCCAGATTCAATCCCTCACTTTAGAGCAGTGAGGATCCAGATTCAATCCCTCACATTAGAGCAGTGAGGATCCAGGTTCAATCCCTCACTTTAGAGCAGTGAGGATCCAGATTCAATCCCTCACTTTAGAGCAGTGAGGATCCAGATTCAATCCCTCACTTTAGAGCAGTGAGGATCCAGATTCAATCCCTCACTTCAGAGCAGTGAGGATCCAGGTTCAATCCCTCACTTTCGAGCAGTGAGGATCCAGATTCAATCCCTCACTTTAGAGCAGTGAGGATCCAGGTTCAATCCTCAAATTAGAGCAGTGAAGATCCAGGTTCAATCCCTCACTTTAGAGCAGTGAAGATCCAGATTCAATCAGTCACTTTCGAGCAGTGAGGATCCAGTTTCAATCCATCACTTCAGAGCAGTGAGGATCCAGGTTCAATCCCTCACTTTCGAGCAGTGAGGATCCAGATTCAATCCCTCACTTTAGAGCAGTGAGGATCCAGGTTCAATCCTCAATTTAGAGCAGTGAAGATCCAGATTCAATCAGTCACTTTCGAGCAGTGAGGATCCAGATTCAATCCCTCACTTCAGAGCAGTGAGGATCCAGGTTCAATCCTCACTTTAGAGCAGTGAGGGTCCAGGTTCAATCCCTCACTTTAGAGCAGTGAAGATCCAGATTCAATCAGTCACTTTCGAGCAGTGAGGATCCAGATTCAATCCCTCACTTCAGAGCAGTGAGGATCCAGGTTCAATCCTCACTTTAGAGCAGTGAGGATCCAGATTCAATCCCTCACTTTAGAGCAGTGAGGATCCAGATTCAATCCCTCACTTTGGAGCAGTGAGGCTTCAGATTCAATCCCTCACTTTAGAGCAGTGAGGATCCAGATTCAATCCCTCACTTTAGAGCAGTGAGGATCCAGGTTCAATCCCTCACTTTAGAGCAGTGAGGATCCAGATTCAATCCTCACTTTCGAGCAGTGAGGATCAGATTCAATCCCTCACTTTCGAGCAGTGAGGATCCAGATTCAATCCCTCACTTTAGAGCAGTGAGGATCCAGATTCAATCCCTCACTTTGGAACAGTGAGGATCCAGATTCAATCCCTCACTTTCGAGCAGTGAGGATCCAGATTCAATCCCTCACTTTAGAGCAGTGAGGATCCAGATTCAATCCCTCACTTTAGAGCAGTGAGGATCCAGATTCAATCCCTCACTTTAGAGCAGTGAGGATCCAGGTTCAATCCCTCACTTTAGAGCAGTGAGGATCCAGATTCAATTCCTCACTTTCGAGCAGTGAGGATCCAGATTCAATCCCTCACTTTAGAGCAGTGAGGATCCAGATTCAATCCCTCACTTTAGAGCAGTGAGGATCCAGATTCAATCCCTCACTTTAGAGCAGTGAGGATCCAGCGTCAATCCCTCACTTTAGAGCAGTGAGGATCCAGATTCAATCCCTCACTTTCGAGCAGTGAGGATCCAGATTCAATCCCTCACTTTAGAGCAGTGAGGCTCCAGATTCAATCCCTCACTTTAGAGCAGTGAGGATCCAGATTCATTCCCTCACTTTAGAGCAGTGAGGATCCAGGTTCAATTCCTCACTTTAGAGCAGTGAGGATCCAGGTTCAATCCCTCACTTTAGAGCAGTGAAGATCCCGGTTGAATCCCTCACTTTAGAGCAGTGAGGATCCAGGTTCAATCCCTCACTTTAGAGCAGTGAGGATCCAGATTCAATCCCTCACTTTAGAGCAGTGAGGATCCAGATTCAATCCCTCACTTTAGAGCAGTGAGGATCCAGGTTCAATCCCTCACTTTAGAGCAGTGAGGATCCAGATTCAATCCCTCACTTTAGAGCAGTGAGGATCCAGATTCAATCCCTCACTTTAGAGCAGTGAGGATCCAGATTCAATCCCTCACTTTAGAGCAGTGAGGATCCAGATTCAATCCCTCACTTTAGAGCAGTGAGGATCCAGATTCAATCCCTCACTTTAGAGCAGTGAGGATCCAGGTTCAATCCCTCACTTTAGAGCAGTGAGGATCCAGATTCAATTCCTCACTTTAGAGCAGTGAGGATCCAGGTTCAATCACTTTAGAGCAGTGAGGATCCAGGTTCAATCCCTCACTTTAGAGCAGTGAGGATCCAGATTCAATCCCTCACTTTAGAGCAGTGAGGATCCAGGTTCAAGCCTCACTTTAGAGCAGTGAGGATCCAGATTCAATCCCTCACTTTAGAGCAGTGAGGATCCAGGTTCAATCACTTTGGAGCAGTGAGGATCCAGGTACAATCATCACTTTAGAGCAGTGAGAATCCAGATTCAATCCCTCACTTTGGAGCAGTGAGGATCCAGATTCAATCCCTCACTTTAGAGAAGTGAGAATCCAGGTTGAATCCCTCACTTTAGAGCAGTGAGGATCCAGATTCAATCCCTCACTTTAGAGCAGTGAGGCTCCAGATTCAATCCCTCACTTTAGAGCAGTGAGGATCCAGATTCAATCCCTCACTTTAGAGCAGTGAGGCTCCAGATTCAATTCCTCACTTTAGAGCAGTGAGGATCCAGAATCTATCCCTCACTTTAGAGCAGTGAGGATCCAGATTCAATCCCTCACTTTAGAGCAGTGAGGATCCGGATTCAATCCCTCACTTTAGAGCAGTGAGGATCCAGGTTCAATTCCTCACTTTAGAGCAGTGAGGATCCAGGTTCAATCCCTCACTTTAGAGCAGTGAAGATCCCGGTTGAATCCCTCACTTTAGAGCAGTGAGGATCCAGGTTCAATCCCTCACTTTCGAGCAGTGAGGATCCAGATTCAATCCTCACTTTAGAGCAGTGAGGATCCAGATTCAATCCCTCACATCCGAGCAGTGAGGATCCAGATTCAATCCATCACTTTTGAGCAGTGAGGATCCAGATTCAATCCCTCACATCCGAGCAGTGAGGATCCCGATTCAATCCCTCACTTTGGAGCAGTGAGGATCCAGATTCACTCCCTCACTTTCAAGCAGTGAGGATCCAGGTTCAATCCCTCACTTTAGAGCAGTGAAGATCCAGATTCAATCAGTCACTTTCGAGCAGTGAGGATCCAGATTCAATCCCTCACTTCAGAGCAGTGAGGATCCAGGTTCAATTCCTCACTTTCGAGCAGTGAGGATCCAGATTCAATCCCTCACTTTAGAGCAGTGAGGATCCAGGTTCAATCCTCAATTTAGAGCAGTGAAGATCCAGGTTCAATCCCTCACTTTGGAGCAGTGAAGATCCAGATTCAATCAGTCACTTTCGAGCAGTGAGGATCCAGATTCAATCCCTCACTTCAGAGCAGTGAGGATCCAGGTTCAATCCCTCACTTTCGAGCAGTGAGGATCCATATTCAATCCCTCACTTTAGAGCAGTGAGGATCCAGGTTCAATCCTCAATTTAGAGCAGTGAAGATCCAGATTCAATCAGTCTCTTTCGAGCAGTGAGGATCCAGATTCAATCCCTCACTTTGGAGCAGTGAGGCTCCAGATTCAATCCCTCACTTTAGAGCAGTGAGGATCCAGATTCAATCCCTCACTTTAGAGCAGTGAGGATCCAGGTTCAATCCCTCACTTTAGAGCAGTGAGGATCCAGATTCAATCCCTCACTTTAGAGCAGTGAGGATCCAGATTCAATCCCTCACTTTAGAGCAGTGAGGATCCAGATTCAATCCCTCACTTCAGAGCAGTGAGGATCCAGGTTCAATCCCTCACTTTCGAGCAGTGAGGATCCAGATTCAATCCCTCACTTTAGAGCAGTGAGGATCCAGGTTCAATCCTCAAATTAGAGCAGTGAAGATCCAGGTTCAATCCCTCACTTTAGAGCAGTGAAGATCCAGATTCAATCAGTCACTTTCGAGCAGTGAGGATCCAGTTTCAATCCATCACTTCAGAGCAGTGAGGATCCAGGTTCAATCCCTCACTTTCGAGCAGTGAGGATCCAGATTCAATCCCTCACTTTAGAGCAGTGAGGATCCAGGTTCAATCCTCAATTTAGAGCAGTGAAGATCCAGATTCAATCAGTCACTTTCGAGCAGTGAGGATCCAGGTTCAATCCCTCACTTTAGAGCAGTGAAGATCCAGATTCAATCAGTCACTTTCGAGCAGTGAGGATCCAGATTCAATCCCTCACTTCAGAGCAGTGAGGATCCAGGTTCAATCCTCACTTTAGAGCAGTGAGGATCCAGATTCAATCCCTCACTTTAGAGCAGTGAGGATCCAGATTCAATCCCTCACTTTGGAGCAGTGAGGCTTCAGATTCAATCCCTCACTTTAGAGCAGTGAGGATCCAGATTCAATCCCTCACTTTAGAGCAGTGAGGATCCAGGTTCAATCCCTCACTTTAGAGCAGTGAGGATCCAGATTCAATCCTCACTTTCGAGCAGTGAGGATCAGATTCAATCCCTCACTTTCGAGCAGTGAGGATCCAGATTCAATCCCTCACTTTAGAGCAGTGAGGATCCAGATTCAATCCCTCACTTTGGAACAGTGAGGATCCAGATTCAATCCCTCACTTTCGAGCAGTGAGGATCCAGATTCAATCCCTCACTTTAGAGCAGTGAGGATCCAGATTCAATCCCTCACTTTAGAGCAGTGAGGATCCAGATTCAATCCCTCACTTTAGAGCAGTGAGGATCCAGGTTCAATCCCTCACTTTAGAGCAGTGAGGATCCAGATTCAATCCCTCACTTTCGAGCAGTGAGGATCCAGATTCAATCCCTCACTTTAGAGCAGTGAGGATCCAGATTCAATCCCTCACTTTAGAGCAGTGAGGATCCAGATTCAATCCCTCACTTTAGAGCAGTGAGGATCCAGCGTCAATCCCTCACTTTAGAGCAGTGAGGATCCAGATTCAATCCCTCACTTTCGAGCAGTGAGGATCCAGATTCAATCCCTCACTTTAGAGCAGTGAGGCTCCAGATTCAATCCCTCACTTTAGAGCAGTGAGGATCCAGATTCAATCCCTCACTTTAGAGCAGTGAGGCTCCAGATTCAATCCCTCACTTTAGAGCAGTGAGGATCCAGATTCAATCCCTCACTTTAGAGCAGTGAGGCTCCAGATTCAATTCCTCACTTTAGAGCAGTGAGGATCCAGAATCTATCCCTCACTTTAGAGCAGTGAGGATCCAGATTCAATCCATCACTTTTGAGCAGTGAGGATCCAGATTCAATCCCTCACATCCGAGCAGTGAGGATCCAGATTCAATCCCTCACTTTGGAGCAGTGAGGATCCAGATTCACTCCCTCACTTTCGAGCAGTGAGGATCCAGGTTCAATCCCTCACTTTAGAGCAGTGAAGATCCAGATTCAATCAGTCACTTTCGAGCAGTGAGGATCCAGATTCAATCCCTCACTTCAGAGCAGTGAGGATCCAGGTTCAATCCCTCACTTTCGAGCAGTGAGGATCCAGGTTCAATCCCTCACTTTAGAGCAGTGAAGATCCAGGTTCAATCCCTCACTTTCGAGCAGTGAGGATCCAGGTTCAATCCCTCACTTCAGAGCAGTGAGGATCCAGGTTCAATCCCTCACTTTCGTGCAGTGAGGATCCAGATTCAATCCCTCACTTTAGAGCAGTGAGGATCCAGGTTCAATCCTCAATTTAGAGCAGTGAAGATCCAGATTAAATCAGTCACTTTCGAGCAGTGGGGATCCAGATTCAATCCCTCACTTCAGAGCAGTGAGGATCGAGGTTCAATCCCTCACTTTCGAGCAGTGAGGATCCAGATTCAATCCCTCACTTTAGATCAGTGAGGATCCAGGTTCAATCCTCACTTTAGAGCAGTGAGGATCCAGATTCAATCCCTCACTTTGGAGCAGTGAGGCTCCAGATTCAATCCCTCACTTTAGAGCAGTGAGGATCCAGATTCAATCCCTCACTTTAGAGCAGTGAGGATACAGGTTCAATCCCTCACTTTAGAGCAGTGAGGATCCAGATTCAATCCCTCACTTTAGAGCAGTGAGGATCCAGATTCAATCCCTCACTTTGGAGCAGTGAGGATCCAGATTCAATCCCTCACTTTGGAGCAGTGAGGATCCAGATTCAATCCCACACTTTAGAGCAGTGAGGATCCAGATTCAATCCCTCACTTTGGAGCAGTGAGGATCCAGATTCAATCCCTCACTTTGGAGCAGTGAGGATCCAGATTCTATCCCTCACTTTCGAGCAGTGAGGATCCAGATTCAATCCCTCACTTTAGAGCAGTGAGGATCCAGGTTCAATCCCTCACTTTCGTGCAGTGAGGATCCAGATTCAATCCCTCACTTTAGAGCAGTGAGGATCCAGGTTCAATCCTCAATTTAGAGCAGTGAAGATCCAGATTAAATCAGTCACTTTCGAGCAGTGGGGATCCAGATTCAATCCCTCACTTCAGAGCAGTGAGGATCGAGGTTCAATCCCTCACTTTCGAGCAGTGAGGATCCAGATTCAATCCCTCACTTTAGATCAGTGAGGATCCAGGTTCAATCCTCACTTTAGAGCAGTGAGGATCCAGATTCAATCCCTCACTTTGGAGCAGTGAGGCTCCAGATTCAATCCCTCACTTTAGAGCAGTGAGGAACCAGATTCAATCCCTCACTTTAGAGCAGTGAGGATACAGGTTCAATCCCTCACTTTAGAGCAGTGAGGATCCAGATTCAATCCCTCACTTTAGAGCAGTGAGGATCCAGATTCAATCCCTCACTTTGGAGCAGTGAGGATCCAGATTCAATCCCTCACTTTGGAGCAGTGAGGATCCAGATTCAATCCCTCACTTTAGAGCAGTGAGGATCCAGATTCAATCCCTCACTTTGGAGCAGTGAGGATCCAGATTCAATCCCTCACTTTAGAGCAGTGAGGATCCAGATTCAATCCCTCACTTTAGAGCAGTGAGGATCCAGGTTCAATCACTTTGGAGCAGTGAGGATCCAGGTTCAATCATCACTTTAGAGCAGTGAGGATCCAGATTCAATCCCTCACTTTGGAGCAGTGAGGATCCAGATTCAATCCCTCACTTTAGAGCAGTGAGAATCCAGGTGGAATCCCTCACTTTCGAGCCGTGAGGATCCAGGTTCAATCCTCACTTTAGAGCAGTGAGGATCCAGGTTCAATCCCTCACTTTAGAGCAGTGAGGATCCAGATTCAATCCCTCACTTTAGAGCAGTGAGGATCCAGGTTCAATCCTCACTTTAGAGCAGTGAGGATCCAGGTTCAATCCCTCACTTTATAGCTGTGAGGATCCACGTTCAATCCCTAACTTTTAAGCAGTGAGGATCCAGGTTCAATCCCTCACTTTAGAGCAGTGAGGATCCAGGTTCAATCCCTCACTTTAGAGCAGTGAGGATCCAGATTCAATCCCTCACTTTCGAGCAGTGAGGATCCAGATTCAATCCCTCACTTTAGAGCAGTGAGGATCCAGATTCAATCCCTCACTTTAGAGCAGTGAGGATCCAGGTTCAATCCCTCACTTTAGAGCAGTGAGGATCCAGATTCAATCCCTCACTTTCGAGCAGTGAGGATCCAGATTCAATCCCTCACTTTAGAGCAGTGAGGATCCAGATTCAATCCCTCACTTTAGAGCAGTGAGGATCCAGATTCAATCCCTCACTTTAGAGCAGTGAGGATCCAGCGTCAATCCCTCACTTTAGAGCAGTGAGGATCCAGATTCAATCCCTCACTTTCGAGCAGTGAGGATCCAGATTCAATCCCTCACTTTAGAGCAGTGAGGCTCCAGATTCAATCCCTCACTTTAGAGCAGTGAGGATCCAGATTCAATCCCTCACTTTAGAGCAGTGAGGCTCCAGATTCAATCCCTCACTTTAGAGCAGTGAGGATCCAGATTCAATCCCTCACTTTAGAGCAGTGAGGCTCCAGATTCAATTCCTCACTTTAGAGCAGTGAGGATCCAGAATCTATCCCTCACTTTAGAGCAGTGAGGATCCAGATTCAATCCATCACTTTTGAGCAGTGAGGATCCAGATTCAATCCCTCACATCCGAGCAGTGAGGATCCAGATTCAATCCCTCACTTTGGAGCAGTGAGGATCCAGATTCACTCCCTCACTTTCGAGCAGTGAGGATCCAGGTTCAATCCCTCACTTTAGAGCAGTGAAGATCCAGATTCAATCAGTCACTTTCGAGCAGTGAGGATCCAGATTCAATCCCTCACTTCAGAGCAGTGAGGATCCAGGTTCAATCCCTCACTTTCGAGCAGTGAGGATCCAGGTTCAATCCCTCACTTTAGAGCAGTGAAGATCCAGGTTCAATCCCTCACTTTCGAGCAGTGAGGATCCAGGTTCAATCCCTCACTTCAGAGCAGTGAGGATCCAGGTTCAATCCCTCACTTTCGTGCAGTGAGGATCCAGATTCAATCCCTCACTTTAGAGCAGTGAGGATCCAGGTTCAATCCTCAATTTAGAGCAGTGAAGATCCAGATTAAATCAGTCACTTTCGAGCAGTGGGGATCCAGATTCAATCCCTCACTTCAGAGCAGTGAGGATCGAGGTTCAATCCCTCACTTTCGAGCAGTGAGGATCCAGATTCAATCCCTCACTTTAGATCAGTGAGGATCCAGGTTCAATCCTCACTTTAGAGCAGTGAGGATCCAGATTCAATCCCTCACTTTGGAGCAGTGAGGCTCCAGATTCAATACCTCACTTTAGAGCAGTGAGGATCCAGATTCAATCCCAAACTTTAGAGCAGTGAGGATACAGGTTCAATCCCTCACTTTAGAGCAGTGAGGATCCAGATTCAATCCCTCACTTTAGAGGAGTGAGGATCCAGATTCAATCCCTCACTTTGGAGCAGTGAGGATCCAGATTCAATCCCTCACTTTGGAGCAGTGAGGATCCAGATTCAATCCCTCACTTTAGAGCAGTGAGGATCCAGATTCAATCCCTCACTTTGGAGCAGTGAGGATCCAGATTCAATCCCTCACTTTGGAGCAGTGAGGATCCAGATTCTATCCCTCACTTTCGAGCAGTGAGGATCCAGATTCAATCCCTCACTTTAGAGCAGTGAGGATCCAGGTTCAATCCCTCACTTTCGTGCAGTGAGGATCCAGATTCAATCCCTCACTTTAGAGCAGTGAGGATCCAGGTTCAATCCTCAATTTAGAGCAGTGAAGATCCAGATTAAATCAGTCACTTTCGAGCAGTGGGGATCCAGATTCAATCCCTCACTTCAGAGCAGTGAGGATCGAGGTTCAATCCCTCACTTTCGAGCAGTGAGGATCCAGATTCAATCCCTCACTTTAGATCAGTGAGGATCCAGGTTCAATCCTCACTTTAGAGCAGTGAGGATCCAGATTCAATCCCTCACTTTGGAGCAGTGAGGCTCCAGATTCAATCCCTCACTTTAGAGCAGTGAGGAACCAGATTCAATCCCTCACTTTAGAGCAGTGAGGATACAGGTTCAATCCCTCACTTTAGAGCAGTGAGGATCCAGATTCAATCCCTCACTTTAGAGCAGTGAGGATCCAGATTCAATCCCTCACTTTGGAGCAGTGAGGATCCAGATTCAATCCCTCACTTTGGAGCAGTGAGGATCCAGATTCAATCCCTCACTTTAGAGCAGTGAGGATCCAGATTCAATCCCTCACTTTGGAGCAGTGAGGATCCAGATTCAATCCCTCACTTTAGAGCAGTGAGGATCCAGATTCAATCCCTCACTTTAGAGCAGTGAGGATCCAGGTTCAATCACTTTGGAGCAGTGAGGATCCAGGTTCAATCATCACTTTAGAGCAGTGAGGATCCAGATTCAATCCCTCACTTTGGAGCAGTGAGGATCCAGATTCAATCCCTCACTTTAGAGCAGTGAGAATCCAGGTGGAATCCCTCACTTTCGAGCCGTGAGGATCCAGGTTCAATCCTCACTTTAGAGCAGTGAGGATCCAGGTTCAATCCCTCACTTTAGAGCAGTGAGGATCCAGATTCAATCCCTCACTTTAGAGCAGTGAGGATCCAGGTTCAATCCTCACTTTAGAGCAGTGAGGATCCAGGTTCAATCCCTCACTTTATAGCTGTGAGGATCCACGTTCAATCCCTAACTTTTAAGCAGTGAGGATCCAGGTTCAATCCCTCACTTTAGAGCAGTGAGGATCCAGGTTCAATCCCTCACTTTAGAGCAGTGAGGATCCAGATTCAATCCCTCACTTTAGAGCAGTGAGGATCCAGGTTCAACCCCTCAGTTTAGAGCAGTGGGGATCCAGGTTCAATCACTTTAGAGCAGTGAGGATCCAGGTTCAATCCCTCACTTTAGAGCAGTGAGGATCCAGATTCAATCCCTCACTTTAGAGCAGTGAGGATCCAGGTTCAACCCCTCAGTTTAGAGCAGTGGGGATCCAGGTTCAATCACTTTAGAGCAGTGAGGATCCAGGTTCAATCCCTCACTTTAGAGCAGTGAGGATGCAGATTCAATCCCTCACTTTAGAGCAGTGAGGATCCAGATTCAATCCATCAATTTAGAGCAGTGAGGTTCCAGATTCAATCCCTCACTTTAGAGCAGTGAGGATCCCGATTCAATCCCTCACTTTAGAGCAGTGAGGATCCAGGTTCAATTCCTCACTTTAGAGCAGTGAGGATCCACGTTCAATCCCTCACTTTAGAGCAGTGAGGATCCAGGTTGAATCACTCACTTTAGAACAGTGAGGATCCAGGTTCAATCCCTCACTTTCGAGCAGTGAGGATCCAGATTCAATCCCTCATTTTAGAGCAGTGACGATCCACGTTCAACCCCTCACTTTAGAGCAGTGAGGATCCAGATTCAATCCATCAATTTAGAGCAGTGAAGATCCAGATTCAATCCCTCACTTTGGAGCAGTGAGGATCCAGATTCAATCCCTCACTTTAGAGCAGTGAGGATGCAGGTTCAATCACTTTAGAGCAGTGAGAATCCAAATTCAATCCATCAATTTAGAGCAATGAAGATACAGATTCAATCCCTCACTTTGGAGCAGTGAGGATCCAGATTCACGCCCTCACTTTCGAGCAGTGAGGATCCAGATTCAATCCCTCACTTTAGAGCAGTGAGGATCCAGATTCAATCCCTCACTTCAGAGCAGTGAGGATCCAGGTTCAAACACTTTAGAGCAGTGAGGTTCCAGATTCAATCCATCAATTTAGAGCAGTGAAGATCCAGATTCAATCCCTCACTTTGGAGCAGTGAGGATCCAGGTTCAATCCCTCACTTTAGAGCAGTGAGGATCCAGATTCAATCAGTCACTTTCGAGCAGTGAGGATCCAGATTCAATCCCTCACTTCAGAGCAGTGAGGATCCAGGTTCAATCCCTCACTTTCGAGCAGTGAGGATCCAGATTCAATCCCTCACTTTAGAGCAGTGAGGATCCAGGTTCAATCCCTCACTTTCGAGCAGTGAGGATCCAGGTTCAATCCCTCACTTTCGAGCAGTGAGGATCCAGATTCAATCCCTCACTTTAGAGCAGTGAGGATCCAGATTCAATCCCTCACTTTCGAGCAGTGAGGATCCAGATTCAATCCCTCACTTTAGAGCAGTGAGGATCCAGATTCAATCCCTCACTTGAGAGCAGTGAGGATACAGATTCAATCAGTCACTTTCGAGCAGTGAGGATCCAGATTCAATCCCTCACTTCAGAGCAGTGAGGATCCAGATTCAATCCCTCACTTCAGAGCAGTGAGGATCCAGATTCAATCCCTCACTTTAGAGCAGTGAGGATCCAGGTTCAATCCTCACTTTCGAGCAGTGAGGATCCAGATTCAATCCCTCACTTTAGAGCAGTGAGGATCCAGGTTCAACCCCTCACTTTAGAGCAGGGAGGATCCAGGTTCAATCACTTTAGAGCAGTGAGGATCCAGGTTCAATCCCTCACTTTAGAGCAGTGAGGATCCAGATTCACTCCCTCACTTTGGAGCAGTGAGGATCCAGGTTCAATCCCTCACTTTAGAGCAGTGAGGATCCAGATTCAATCAGTCACTTTCGAGCAGTGAGGATCCAGATTCAATCCCTCACTTCAGAGCAGTGAGGATCCAGGTTCAATCCCTCACTTTCGAGCAGTGAGGATCCAGATTCAATCCCTCACTTTAGAGCAGTGAGGATCCAGATTCAATCCCTCACTTCAGAGCTGTGAGGATCCAGGTTCAATCCCTCACTTTCGAGCAGTGAGGATCCAGATTCAATCCCTCACTTTAGAGCAGTGAGGATCCAGATTCAATCCCTCACTTTCGAGCAGTGAGGATCCAGATTCAATCCCTCACTTTAGAGCAGTGAGGATCCAGATTCAATCCCTCACTTTAGAGCAGTGAGGATCCAGATTCAATCCCTCACTTGAGAGCAGTGAGGATCCAGATTCAATCAGTCACTTTCGAGCAGTGAGTATCCAGATTCAATCCCTCACTTCAGAGCAGTGAGGATCCAAATTCAATCCCTCACTTTAGAGCAGTGAGGATCCAGGTTGAATCCTCACTTTCGAGCAGTGAGGATCCAGATTCAATCCCTCACTTTAGAGCAGTGAGTATCCAGGTTCAACCCCTCACTTTAGAGCAGGGAGGATCCAGGTTCAATCACTTTAGAGCAGTGAGGATCCAGGTTCAATCCCTCACTTTAGAGCAGTGAGGATCCAGATTCACTCCCTCACTTTCGAGCAGTGAGGATCCAGATTCAATCCCTCACTTTAGAGCAGTGAGGATCCAGGTTCAATCCCTCACTTTAGAGCAGTGAGGATCCCTGTTGAATCCCTCACTTTAGAGCAGTGAGGATCCAGATTCAATCCCTCATTTTAGAGCAGTGAGGATCCAGATTCAATCCCTCACTTTAGAGCAGTGAGGATCCAGGTTCAACCCCTCACTTTAGAGCAGTGAGGATCCAGGTTCAATCACTTTAGAGCAGTGAGGATCCAGGTTCAATCCCTCACTTTAGAGCAGTGAGGATCCAGATTCAATCCCTCACTTTGGAGCAGTGAGGATCCAGATTCACTCCCTCACTTTCGAGCAGTGAGGATCCAGATTCAATCCCTCACTTTAGAGCAGTGAGGATCCAGATTCAATCCCTCACTTTAGAGCAGTGAGGATCCAGGTTCAATTCCTCACTTTAGAGCAGTGAGGATCCAGGTTCAATCCCTCACTTTAGAGCAGTGAAGATCCCGGTTGAATCCCTCACTTTAGAGCAGTGAGGATCCAGGTTCTATCCCTCACTTTCGAGCAGTGAGGATCCAGGTTCAATCCTCACTTTAGAGCAGTGAGGATCCAGATTCAATCCCTCACATCCGAGCAGTGAGGATCCAGATTCAATCCATCACTTTCGAGCAGTGAGGATCCAGATTTAATCCCTCACATCCGAGCAGTGAGGATCCAGATTCAATCCCTCACTTTGGAGCAGTGAGGATCCAGATTCACTCCCTCACTTTAGAGCAGTGAAGATCCAGATTCAATCAGTCACTGTCGAGCAGTGAGGATCCAGATTCAATCCCTCACTTCAGAGCAGTGAGGATCCAGGTTCAATCCCTCACTTTCGAGCAGTGAGGATCCAGATTCAATCCCTCACTTTAGAGCAGTGAGGATCCAGATTCAATCCCTCACTTCAGAGCAGTGAGGATCCAGATTCAATCCCTCACTTTAGAGCAGTGAGGATCCAGGTTCAATCCTCACTTTCGAGCAGTGAGGATCCAGATTCAATCCCTCACTTTAGAGCAGTGAGGAACCAGGTTCAACCCCTCACTTTAGAGCAGGGAGGATCCAGGTTCAATCACTTTAGAGCAGTGAGGATCCAGGTTCAATCCCTCACTTTAGAGCAGTGAGGATCCAGATTCACTCCCTCACTTTCGAGCAGTGAGGATCCAGATTCAATCCCTCACTTTAGAGCAGTGAGTATCCAGGTTCAATCCCTCACTTTAGAGCAGTGAGGATCCCGGTTGAATCCCTCACTTTAGAGCAGTGAGGATCCAGATTCAATCCCTCATTTTAGAGCAGCGAGGATCCAGATTCAATCCCTCACTTTAGAGCAGTGAGGATCCAGGTTCAACCCCTCACTTTAGAGCAGTGAGGATCCAGGTTCAATCACTTTAGAGCAGTGAGGATCCAGGTTCAATCCCTCACTTTAGAGCAGTGAGGATCCAGATTCAATCCCTCACTTTAGAGCAGTGAGGATCCAGGTTCAATTCCTCACTTTAGAGCAGTGAGGATCCAGGTTCAATCCCTCACTTTAGAGCAGTGAAGATCCCGGTTGAATCCCTCACTTTAGAGCAGTGAGGATCCAGGTTCAATCCCTCATTTTCGAGCAGTGAGGATCCAGGTTCAATCCTCACCTTAGAGCAGTGAGGATCCAGATTCAATCCCTCACTTTAGAGCAGTGAGGATCCAGGTTCAACCCCTCACTTTAGAGCAGGGAGGATCCAGGTTCAATCACTTTAGAGAAGTGAGGATCCAGGTTCAATCCCTCACTTTAGAGCAGTGAGGATCCAGATTCAATCCCTCACTTCAGAGCAGTGAGGATCCAGGTTCAATCCCTCACTTTCGAGCAGTGAGGATCCAGATTCAATCCCTCACTTTAGAGCAGTGAGGATCCAGATTCAATCCCTCACTTCAGAGCAGTGAGGATCCAGATTCAATCCCTCACTTTAGAGCAGTGAGGATCCAGGTTCAATCCTCACTTTCGAGCAGTGAGGATCCAGATTCAATCCCTCACTTTAGAGCAGTGAGGAACCAGGTTCAACCCCTCACTTTAGAGCAGGGAGGATCCAGGTTCAATCACTTTAGAGCAGTGAGGATCCAGGTTCAATCCCTCACTTTAGAGCAGTGAGGATCCAGATTCACTCCCTCACTTTCGAGCAGTGAGGATCCAGATTCAATCCCTCACTTTAGAGCAGTGAGGATCCAGGTTCAATCCCTCACTTTAGAGCAGTGAGGATCCCGGTTGAATCCCTCACTTTAGAGCAGTCAGGATCCAGATTCAATCCCTCATTTTAGAGCAGTGAGGATCCAGATTCAATCCCTCACTTTAGAGCAGTGAGGATCCAGGTTCAACCCCTCACTTTAGAGCAGTGAGGATCCAGGTTCAATCACTTTAGAGCAGTGAGGATCCAGGTTCAATCCCTCACTTTAGAGCAGTGAAGATCCAGATTTAATCAGTCACTGTCGAGCAGTGAGGATCCAGATTCAATCCCTCATTTTAGAGCAGTGAGGATCCAGATTCAATCCCTCACTTTAGAGCAGTGAGGATCCAGGTTCAACCCCTCACTTTAGAGCAGTGAGGATCCAGGTTCAATCACTTTAGAGCAGTGAGGATCCAGGTTCAATCCCTCACTTTAGAGCAGTGAGGATCCAGATTCAATCCCTCACTTTGGAGCAGTGAGGATCCAGATTCCATCCCTCACTTTAGAGCAGTGAGGATCCAGATTCAATCCCTCACTTTAGAGCAGTGAGGATCCAGGTTCAATTCCTCACTTTAGAGCAGTGAGGATCCAGGTTCGATCCTCACTTTAGAGCAGTGAGGATCCCGGTTGAATCCCTCACTTTAGAGCAGTGAGGATCCAGGTTCAATCCCTCACTTTCGAGCAGTGAGGATCCAGGTTCAATCCTCACTTTAGAGCAGTGAGGATCCAGATTCAATCCCTCACATCCGAGCAGTGAGGATCCAGATTCAATCCATCACTTTCGAGCAGTGAGGATCCAGATTCAATCCCTCACATCCGAGCAGTGAGGATCCAGATTCAATCCCTCACTTTGGAGCAGTGAGGATCCAGATTCACTCCCTCACTTTCGAGCAGTGAGGATCCAGGTTCAATCCCTCACTTTAGAGCAGTGAAGATCCAGATTCAATCTGTCACTTTCGAGCAGTGAGGATCCAGATTCAATCCCTCACTTCAGAGCAGTGAGGATCCAGGTTCAATCCCTCAATTTCGAGCAGTGAGGATCCAGATTCAATCCCTCACTTTAGAGCAGTGAGGATACAGGTTCAATCCTCAAATTAGAGCAGTGAAGATCCAGGTTCAATCCCTCACTTTAGAGCAGTGAAGATCCAGATTCAATCAGTCACTTTCGAGCAGTGAGGATCCAGATTCAATCCATCACTTCAGAGCAGTGAGGATCCAGGTTCAATCCCTCACTTTCGAGCAGTGAGGATCCAGATTCAATCCCTCACTTTAGAGCAGTGAGGATCCAGGTTCAATCCTCAATTTAGAGCAGTGAAGATCCAGATTCAATCAGTCACTTTCGAGCAGTGAGGATCCAGGTTCAATCCCTCACTTTAGAGCAGTGAAGATCCAGATTCAATCAGTCACTTTCGAGCACTGAGGATCCAGATTCAATCCCTCACTTCAGAGCAGTGAGGATCCAGGTTCAATCCTCACTTTAGAGCAGTGAGGATCCAGATTCAATCCCTCACTTTAGAGCAGTGAGGATCCAGATTCAATCCCTCACTTTGGAGCAGTGAGGCTTCAGATTCAATCCCTCACTTTAGAGCAGTGAGGATCCAGATTCAATCCCTCACTTTAGAGCAGTGAGGATCCAGGTTCAATCCCTCACTTTAGAGCAGTGAGGATCCAGATTCAATCCTCACTTTCGAGCAGTGAGGATCAGATTCAATCCCTCACTTTAGAGCAGTGAGGATCCAGATTCAATCCCTCACTTTGGAACAGTGAGGATCCAGATTCAATCCCTCACTTTCGAGCAGTGAGGATCCAGATTCAATCCCTCACTTTAGAGCAGTGAGGATCCAGATTCAATCCCTCACTTTAGAGCAGTGAGGATCCAGATTCAATCCCTCACTTTAGAGCAGTGAGGATCCAGGTTCAATCCCTCACTTTAGAGCAGTGAGGATCCAGATTCAATCCCTCACTTTCGAGCAGTGAGGATCCAGATTCAATCCCTCACTTTAGAGCAGTGAGGATCCAGATTCAATCCCTCACTTTAGAGCAGTGAGGATCCAGATTCAATCCCTCACTTTAGAGCAGTGAGGATCCAGCGTCAATCCCTCACTTTAGAGCAGTGAGGATCCAGATTCAATCCCTCACTTTCGAGCAGTGAGGATCCAGATTCAATCCCTCACTTTAGAGCAGTGAGGCTCCAGATTCAATCCCTCACTTTAGAGCAGTGAGGATCCAGATTCAATCCCTCACTTTAGAGCAGTGAGGCTCCAGATTCAATCCCTCACTTTAGAGCAGTGAGGATCCAGATTCAATCCCTCACTTTAGAGCAGTGAGGCTCCAGATTCAATTCCTCACTTTAGAGCAGTGAGGATCCAGAATCTATCCCTCACTTTAGAGCAGTGAGGATCCAGATTCAATCCCTCACTTTAGAGCAGTGAGGATCCAGGTTCAATCCCTCACTTTAGAGCAGTGAGGATCCAGATTCAATCCCTCACTTTAGAGCAGTGAGGATCCAGATTCAATCCCTCACTTTAGAGCAGTGAGGATCCAGGTTCAATTCCTCACTTTAGAGCAGTGAGGATCCAGGTTCAATCCCTCACTTTAGAGCAGTGAAGATCCCGGTTGAATCCCTCACTTTAGAGCAGTGAGGATCCAGGTTCACTCCCTCACTTTCGAGCAGTGAGGATCCAGGTTCAATCCTCACTTTAGAGCAGTGAGGATCCAGATTCAATCCCTCACATCCGAGCAGTGAGGATCCAGATTCAATCCATCACTTTTTAGCAGTGAGGATCCAGATTCAATCCCTCACATCCGAGCAGTGAGGATCCAGATTCAATCCCTCACTTTGGAGCAGTGAGGATCCAGATTCACTCCCTCACTTTCGAGCAGTGAGGATCCAGGTTCAATCCCTCACTTTAGAGCAGTGAAGATCCAGATTAAATCAGTCACTTTCGAGCAGTGAGGATCCAGATTCAATCCCTCACTTCAGAGCAGTGAGGATCCAGGTTCAATCCCTCACTTTCGAGCAGTGAGGATCCAGATTCAATCCCTCACTTTAGAGCAGTGAGGATCCAGGTTCAATCCTCAATTTAGAGCAGTGAAGATCCAGGTTCAATCCCTCACTTTAGAGCAGTGAAGATCCAGATTCAATCAGTCACTTTCGAGCAGTGAGGATCCAGATTCAATCCCTCACTTTAGAGCAGTGAGGATCCAGGTTCAATCCCTCACTTTCGAGCAGTGAGGATCCAGATTCAATCCCTCACTTTAGAGCAGTGAGGATCCAGGTTCAATCCTCAATTTAGAGCAGTGAAGATCCAGATTCAATAAGTCACTTTCGAGCAGTGAGGATCCAGATTCAATCCCTCACTTCAGAGCAGTGAGGATCCAGGTTCAATTCCTCACTTTCGAGCAGTGAGGATCCAGATTCAATCCCTCACTTTAGATCAGTGAGGATCCAGGTTCAATCCTCACTTTAGAGCAGTGAGGATCCAGATTCAATCCCTCACTTTGGAGCAGTGAGGCTCCAGATTCAATCCCTCACTTTAGAGCAGTGAGGCTCCAGATTCAATCCCTCACTTTAGAGCAGTGAGGATCCAGATTCAATCCCTCACTTTAGAGCAGTGAGGATCCAGGTTCAATCCCTCACTTTAGAGCAGTGAGGATCCAGATTCAATCCCTCACTTTAGAGCAGTGAGGATCCAGATTCAATCCCTCACTTTAGAGCAGTGAGGATCCAGATTCAATCCCTCACTTCAGAGCAGTGAGGATCCAGGTTCAATCCCTCACTTTCGAGCAGTGAGGATCCAGATTCAATCCCTCACTTTAGAGCAGTGAGGATCCAGGTTCAATCCTCAAATTAGAGCAGTGAAGATCCAGGTTCAATCCCTCACTTTAGAGCAGTGAAGATCCAGATTCAATCAGTCACTTTCGAGCAGTGACGATCCAGATTCAATCCATCACTTCAGAGCAGTGAGGATCCAGGTTCAATCCCTCACTTTCGAGCAGTGAGGATCCAGATTCAATCCCTCACTTTAGAGCAGTGAGGATCCAGGTTCAATCCTCAAATTAGAGCAGTGAAGATCCAGATTCAATCAGTCACTTCAGAGCAGTGAGGATCCAGGTTCAATCCCTCACTTTAGAGCAGTGAAGATCCAGATTCAATCAGTCACTTTCGAGCAGTGAGGATCCAGATTCAATCCCTCACTTCAGAGCAGTGAGGATCCAGGTTCAATCCTCACTTTAGAGCAGTGAGGATCCAGATTCAATCCCTCACTTTAGAGCAGTGAGGATCCAGATTCAATCCCTCACTTTGGAGCAGTGAGGCTTCAGATTCAATCCCTCACTTTAGAGCAGTGAGGATCCAGATACAATCCCTCACTTTAGAGCAGTGAGGATCCAGGTTCAATCCCTCACTTTAGAGCAGTGAGGATCCAGATTCAATCCTCACTTTCGAGCAGTGAGGATCCAGATTCAATCCCTCACTTTAGAGCAGTGAGGATCCAGATTCAATCCCTCACTTTGGAACAGTGAGGATCCAGATTCAATCCCTCACTTTCGAGCAGTGAGGATCCAGATTCAATCCCTCACTTTCGAGCAGTGAGGATCCAGATTCAATCCCTCACTTTAGAGCAGTGAGGATCCAGATTCAATCCCTCACTTTAGAGCAGTGAGGATCCAGGTTCAATCCCTCACTTTAGAGCAGTGAGGATCCAGATTCAATCCCTCACTTTCGAGCAGTGAGGATCCAGGTTCAATCCCTCACTTTAGAGCAGTGAAGATCCAGATTCAATCAGTCACTTTCGAGCAGTGAGGATCCAGATTCAATCCCTCACTTCAGAGATGTGAGGATCCAGGTTCAATCCTCACTTTAGAGCAGTGAGGATCCAGATTCAATCCCTCACTTTAGAGCAGTGAGGATCCAGATTCAATCCCTCACTTTGGAGCAGTGAGGCTTCAGATTCAATCCCTCACTTTAGAGCAGTGAGGATCCAGATTCAATCCCTCACTTTAGAGCAGTGAGGATCCAGGTTCAATCCCTCACTTTAGAGCAGTGAGGATCCAGATTCAATCCTCACTTTCGAGCAGTGAGGATCCAGATTCAATCCCTCACTTTAGAGCAGTGAGGATCCAGATTCAATCCCTCACTTTGGAACAGTGAGGATCCAGATTCAATCCCTCACTTTCGAGCAGTGAGGATCCAGATTCAATCCCTCACTTTAGAGCAGTGAGGATCCAGATTCAATCCCTCACTTTAGAGCAGTGAGGATCCAGGTTCAATCCCTCACTTTAGAGCAGTGAGGATCCAGGTTCAATCCCTCACTTTAGAGCAGTGAGGATCCAGATTCAATCCCTCACTTTCGAGCAGTGAGGATCCAGATTCAATCCCTCACTTTCGAGCAGTGAGGATCCAGATTCAATCCCTCACTTTCGAGCAGTGAGGATCCAGATTCAATCCCTCACTTTAGAGCAGTGAGGATCCAGATTCAATCCCTCACTTTAGAGCAGTGAGGATCCAGCGTCAATCCCTCACTTTAGAGCAGTGAGGATCCAGATTCAATCCCTCACTTTCGAGCAGTGAGGATCCAGATTCAATCCCTCACTTTAGAGCAGTGAGGCTCCAGATTCAATCCCTCACTTTAGAGCAGTGAGGATCCAGATTCAATCCCTCACTTTAGAGCAGTGAGGCTCCAGATTCAATCCCTCACTTTAGAGCAGTGAGGATCCAGATTCAATCCCTCACTTTAGAGCAGTGAGGCTCCAGATTCAATTCCTCACTTTAGAGCAGTGAGGATCCAGAATCTATCCCTCACTTTAGAGCAGTGAGGATCCAGATTCAATCCCTCACTTTAGAGCAGTGAGGATCCGGATTCAATCCCTCACTTTAGAGCAGTGAGGATCCAGATTCAATCCCTCACTTTAGAGCAGTGAGGATCCAGGTTCAATTCCTCACTTTAGAGCAGTGAGGATCCAGGTTCAATCCCTCACTTTAGAGCAGTGAAGATCCCGGTTGAATCCCTCACTTTAGAGCAGTGAGGATCCAGGTTCAATCCCTCACTTTCGAGCAGTGAGGATCCAGGTTCAATCCTCACTTTAGAGCAGTGAGGATCCAGATTCAATCCCTCACATCCGAGCAGTGAGGATCCAGATTCAATCCATCACTTTTGAGCAGTGAGGATCCAGATTCAATCCCTCACATCCGAGCAGTGAGGATCCAGATTCAATCCCTCACTTTGGAGCAGTGAGGATCCAGATTCACTCCCTCACTTTCGAGCAGTGAGGATCCAGGTTCAATCCCTCACTTTAGAGCAGTGAAGATCCAGATTCAATCAGTCACTTTCGAGCAGTGAGGATCCAGATTCAATCCCTCACTTCAGAGCAGTGAGGATCCAGGTTCAATCCCTCACTTTCGAGCAGTGAGGATCCAGATTCAATCCCTCACTTTAGAGCAGTGAGGATCCAGGTTCAATCCTCAATTTAGAGCAGTGAAGATCCAGGTTCAATCCCTCACTTTAGAGCAGTGAAGATCCAGATTCAATCAGTCACTTTCGAGCAGTGAGGATCCAGATTCAATCCCTCACTTCAGAGCAGTGAGGATCCAGGTTCAATCCCTCACTTTCGAGCAGTGAGGATCCAGATTCAATCCCTCACTTTAGAGCAGTGAGGATCCAGGTTCAATCCTCAATTTAGAGCAGTGAAGATCCAGATTCAATCAGTCACTTTCGAGCAGTGAGGATCCAGATTCAATCCCTCACTTCAGAGCAGTGAGGATCCAGGTTCAATCCCTCACTTTCGAGCAGTGCGGATCCAGATTCAATCCCTCACTTTAGATCAGTGAGGATCCAGGTTCAATCCTCACTTTAGAGCAGTGAGGATCCAGATTCAATCCCTCACTTTGGAGCAGTGAGGCTCCAGATTCAATCCCTCACTTTAGAGCAGTGAGGATCCAGATTCAATCCCTCACTTTAGAGCAGTGAGGATCCAGGTTCAATCCCTCACTTTAGAGCAGTGAGGATCCAGATTCAATCCCTCACTTTAGAGCAGTGAGGATCCAGATTCAATCCCTCACTTTGGAGCAGTGAGGATCCAGATTCAATCCCTCACTTTCGAGCAGTGAGGATCCAGATTCAATCCCTCACTTTAGAGCAGTGAGGATCCAGATTCAATCCCTCACTTTAGAGCAGTGAGGATCCAGATTCAATCCCTCACTTTAGAGCAGTGAGGATCCAGATTCAATCCCTCACTTTAGAGCAGTGAGGATCCAGATTCAATCCCTCACATTAGTGCAGTGAGAATCCAGGTTGAATCCCTCATTTTCGAGCGGTGAGGATCCAGGTTGAATCCCTCACTTTCGAGCAGTGAGGATCCAGCTTCAATCCTCACTTTAGAGCAGTGAGGATCCAGATTCAATCCCTCACTTTAGAGCAGTGATGATCCAGGTTCAATCCCTCACTTTAGAGCAGTGAGGATCCAGATTCAATCCCTCACTTTAGAGCAGTGAGGATCCAGATTCAATCCTCACTTTCGAGCAGTGAGGATCCAGATGCAATCCCTCACTTTAGAGCAGTGAGGATCCAGGTTCAATCCTCACTTTAGAGCAGTGAGGATCCAGGTTCAATCCTCACTTTAGAGCAGTGAGGATCCAGATTCAATCCCTCACTTTAGAGCAGTGAGGATCCAGGTTCAATCACTTTAGAGCAGTGAGGATCCAGGTTCAATCCCTCACTTTAGAGCAGTGAGGATCCAGATTCAATCCCTCACTTTAGAGCAGTGAGGATC
This sequence comes from Heterodontus francisci, assembly GCF_036365525.1. NCBI lineage: Eukaryota > Metazoa > Chordata > Chondrichthyes > Heterodontiformes > Heterodontidae > Heterodontus > Heterodontus francisci. The sequence continues at coordinate 15,561,955 of NC_090397.1, read as the reverse complement.
CAGGTTCAAGCCTCACTTTAGAGCAGTGAGGATCCAGATTCAATCCCTCACTTTAGAGCAGTGAGGATCCAGGTTCAATCACTTTGGAGCAGTGAGGATCCAGGTTCAATCATCACTTTAGAGCAGTGAGGATCCAGATTCAATCCCTCACTTTGGAGCAGTGAGGATCCAGATTCAATCCCTCACCTTAGAGCAGTGAGAATCCAGGTTGAATCCCTCACTTTCGAGCCGTGCCGATCCAGGTTCAATCCTCACTTTAGAGCAGTGAGGATCCAGGTTCAATCCCTCACTTTAGAGCAGTGAGGATCCAGATTCAATCCCTCACTTTAGAGCAGTGAGGATCCACGTTCAATCCCTAACTTTTAAGCAGTGAGGATCCAGGTTCAATCCCTCACTTTAGAGCAGTGAGGATCCAGGTTCAATCCCTCACTTTAGAGCAGTGAGGATCCAGATTCAATCCCTCACTTTAGAGCAGTGAGGATCCAGGTTCAATCCCTCACTTTAGAGCAGTGAGGATCCAGATTCAATCCCTCACTTTAGAGCAGTGAGGATCCAGGTTCAACCCCTCAGTTTAGAGCAGTGGGGATCCAGGTTCAATCCCTTTAGAGCAGTGAGGATCCAGGTTCAATCCCTAACTTTTAAGCAGTGAGGATCCAGGTTCAATCCCTCACTTTAGAGCAGTGAGGATGCAGATTCAATCCCTCACTTTAGAGCAGTGAGGATCCCGATTCAATCCCTCACTTTAGAGCAGTGAGGATCCAGGTTCAATTCCTCACTTTAGAGCAGTGAGGATCCAGGTTCAATCCCTCACTTTCGAGCAGTGAGGATCCAGGTTGAATCACTCACTTTAGAACAGTGAGGATCCAGGTTCAATCCCTCACTTTCGAGCAGTGAGGATCCAGATTCAATCCCTCATTTTAGAGCAGTGACGATCCAGGTTCAACCCCTCACTTTAGAGCAGTGAGGATCCAGATTCAATCCATCAATTTAGAGCAGTGAAGATCCAGATTCAATCCCTCACTTTGGAGCAGTGAGGATCCAGATTCAATCCCTCACTTTAGAGCAGTGAGGATGCAGGTTCAATCACTTTAGAGCAGTGAGAATCCAGATTCAATCCATCAATTTAGAGCAATGAAGATCCAGATTCAATCCCTCACTTTGGAGCAGTGAGGATCCAGATTCACGCCCTCACTTTCGAGCAGTGAGGATCCAGATTCAATCCCTCACTTTAGAGCAGTGAGGATCCAGATTCAATCCCTCACTTTAGAGCAGTGAGGATCCAGGTACAATCACTTTAGAGCAGTGAGGTTCCAGATTCAATCCATCAATTTAGAGCAGTGAAGATCCAGATTCAATCCCTCACTTTGGAGCAGTGAGGATCCTGGTTCAATCCCTCACTTTAGAGCAGTGAGGATCCAGATTCAATCAGTCACTTTCGAGCAGTGAGGATCCAGATTCAATCCCTCACTTTAGAGCAGTGAGGATCCAGATTCAATCCCTCACTTCAGAGCAGTGAGGATGCAGGTTCAATCCCTCACTTTCGAGCAGTGAGGATCCAGATTCAATCCCTCACTTTAGAGCAGTGAGGATCCAGATTCAATCCCTCACTTTCGAGCAGTGAGGATCCAGATTCAATCCCTCACTTTAGAGCAGTGAGGATCCAGATTCAATCCCTCACTTTAGAGCAGTGAGGATCCAGATTCAATCCCTCACTTGAGAGCAGTGAGGATCCAGATTCAATCAGTCACTTTCGAGCAGTGAGGATCCAGATTCAATCCCTCACTTCAGAGCAGTGAGGATCCAGATTCAATCCCTCACTTCAGAGCAGTGAGGATCCAGATTCAATCCCTCACTTTAGAGCAGTGAGGATCCAGGTTCAATCCTCACTTTCGAGCAGTGAGGATCCAGATTCAATCCCTCACTTTAGAGCAGTGAGGATCCAGATTCAACCCCTCACTTTAGAGCAGGGAGGATCCTGGTTCAATCACTTTAGAGCAGTGAGGATCCAGGTTCAATCCCTCACTTTAGAGCAGTGAGGATCCAGATTCACTCCCTCACTTTGGAGCAGTGAGGATCCAGATTCACTCCCTCACTTTCGAGCAGTGAGGATCCAGATTCAATTCCTCACTTTAGAGCAGTGAGGATCCAGATTCAATCCCTCACTTTAGAGCAGTGAGGATCCAGGTTCAATTCCTCACTTTAGAGCAGTGAGGATCCAGGTTCAATCCCTCACTTTAGAGCAGTGAAGATCCCGGTTGAATCCCTCACTTTAGAGCAGTGAGGATCCAGGTTCAATCCCTCACTTTCGAGCAGTGAGGATCCAGGTGCAATCCTCACTTTAGAGCAGTGAGGATCCAGATTCAATCCCTCACATCCGAGCAGTGAGGATCCAGATTCAATCCATCACTTTCGAGCAGTGAGAATCCAGATTCAATCCCTCACATCCGAGCAGTGAGGATCCAGATTCAATCCCTCACTTTGGGGCAGTGAGGATCCAGATTCACTCCCTCACTTTCGTGCAGTGAGGATCCAGGTTCAATCCCTCACTTTAGAGCAGTGAGGATCCAGATTCAATCAGTCACTGTCGAGCAGTGAGGATCCAGATTCAATCCCTCACTTCAGAGCAGTGAGGATCCAGGTTCAATCCCTCACTTTCGAGCAGTGAGGATCCAGATTCAATCCCTCACTTTAGAGCAGTGAGGATCCAGATTCAATCCCTCACTTTAGAGCAGTGAGGATCCAGGTTCAATCCTCACTTTCGAGCAGTGAGGATCCAAACTCAATCCCTCACTTTAGAGCAGTGAGGATGCAGGTTCAACCCCTCACTTTAGAGCAGGGAGGATCCAGGTTCAATCACTTTAGAGCAGTGAGGATCCAGGTTCATTCCCTCACTTTAGAGCAGTGAGGATCCAGGTTCAATCCCTCACTTTCGAGCAGTGAGGATCCAGGTTCAATCCTCACTTTAGAGCACTGAGGATCCAGATTCAATCCCTCACTTTAGAGCAGTGAGGATCCAGGTTCAACCCCTCAATTTAGAGCAGGGAGGATCCAGGTTCAATCACTTTAGAGAAGTGAGGATCCAGGTTCAATCCCTCACTTTAGAGCAGTGAGGATCCAGATTCACTCCCTCACTTTCGAGCAGTGAGGATCCAGATTCAATCCCTCACTTTAGAGCAGTGAGGATCCAGGTTCAATCCCTCACTTTAGAGCAGTGAGGATCCCGGTTGAATCCCTCACTTTAGAGCAGTGAGGATCCAGATTCAATCCCTCATTTTAGAGCAGTGAGGATCCAGATTCAATCCCTCACATCCGAGCAGTGAGGATCCAGGTTCAACCCCTCACTTTAGAGCAGTGAGGATCCAGGTTCAATCACTTTAGAGCAGTGAGGATCCAGGTTCAATCCCTCACTTTAGAGCAGTGAGGATCCAGATTCAATCCCTCACTTTGGAGCAGTGAGGATCCAGATTCAATCCCTCACTTTAGAGCAGTGAGGATCCAGATTCAATCCCTCACTTTAGAGCAGTGAGGATCCAGGTTCGATCCTCACTTTAGAGCAGTGAGGATCCCGGTTGAATCCCTCACTTTAGAGCAGTGAGGATCCAGGTTCAATCCCTCACTTTCGAGCAGTGAGGATCCAGGTTCAATCCTCACTTTAGAGCAGTGAGGATCCCGATTCAATCCCTCACATCCGAGCAGTGAGGATCCAGATTCAATCCATCACTTTCGAGCAGTGAGGATCCAGATTCAATCCCTCACATCCGAGCAGTGAGGATCCAGATTCAATCACTCACTTTGGAGCAGTGAGGATCCAGATTCACTCCCTCACTTTCGAGCAGTGAGGATCCAGGTTCAATCCCTCACTTTAGAGCAGTGAAGATCCAGATTCAATCTGTCACTTTCGAGCAGTGAGGATCCAGATTCAATCCCTCACTTCAGAGCAGTGAGGATCCAGGTTCAATCCCTCACTTTCGAGCAGTGAGGATCCAGATTCAATCCCTCACTTTAGAGCAGTGAGGATCCAGGTTCAATCCTCAAATTAGAGCAGTGAAGATCCAGGTTCAATCCCTCACTTTAGAGCAGTGAAGATCCAGATTCAATCGGTCACTTTCGAGAAGTGAGGATCCAGATTCAATCCATCACTTCAGAGCAGTGAGGATCCAGGTTCAATCCCTCACTTTCGAGCAGTGAGGATCCAGATTCAATCCCTCACTTTAGAGCAGTGAGGATCCAGGTTCAATCCTTAATTTAGAGCAGTGAAGATCCAGATTCAATCAGTCACTTTCGAGCAGTGAGGATCCAGGTTCAATCCCTCACTTTAGAGCAGTGAAGATCCAGATTCAATCCTCACTTTCGAGCAGTGAGGATCCAGATTCAATCCCTCACTTTAGAGCAGTGAGGATCCAGATTCAATCCCTCACTTTAGAGCAGTGAGGATCCAGGTTCAATTCCTCACTTTAGAGCAGTGAGGATCCAGGTTCAATCCCTCACTTTAGAGCAGTGAAGATCCCGGTTGAATCCCTCACTTTAGAGCAGTGAGGATCCAGGTTCAATCCCTCACTTTCGAGCAGTGAGGATCCAGGTTCAATCCTCACTTTAGAGCAGTGAGGATCCAGATTCAATCCCTCACATCCGAGCAGTGAGGATCCAGATTCAATCCATCACTTTCGAGCAGTGAGGATCCAGATTCAATCCCTCACATCCGAGCAGTGAGGATCCAGATTCAATCCCTCACTTTGGGGCAGTGAGGATCCAGATTCACTCCCTCACTTTTGTGCAGTGAGGATCCAGGTTCAATCCCTCACTTTAGAGCAGTGAAGATCCAGATTCAATCAGTCACTGTCGAGCAGTGAGGATCCAGATTCAATCCCTCACTTCAGAGCAGTGAGGATCCAGGTTCAATCCCTCACTTTCGAGCAGTGAGGATCCAGATTCAATCCCTCACTTTAGAGCAGTGAGGATCCAGATTCAATCCCTCACTTCAGAGCAGTGAGGATCCAGATTCAATCCCTCACTTTAGAGCAGTGAGGATCCAGGTTCAATCCTCACTTTCGAGCAGTGAGGATCCAGATTCAATCCCTCACTTTCGAGCAGTGAGGATGCAGGTTCAATCACTTTAGAGCAGTGAGGATCCAGGTTCAATCCCTCACTTTAGAGCAGTGAGGATCCAGGTTCAATCCCTCACTTTCGAGCAGTGAGGATCCAGGTTCAATCCTCACTTTAGAGCAGTGAGGATCCAGATTCAATCCCTCACTTTAGAGCAGTGAGGATCCAGGATCAACCCCTCACTTTAGAGCAGGGAGGATCCAGGTTCAATCACTTTAGAGAAGTGAGGATCCAGGTTCAATCCCTCACTTTAGAGCAGTGAGGATCCAGATTCACTCCCTCACTTTCGAGCAGTGAGGATCCAGATTCAATCCCTCACTTTAGAGCAGTGAGGATCCAGGTTCAATCCCTCACTTTAGAGCAGTGAGGATCCCGGTTGAATCCCTCACTTTAGAGCAGTGAGGATCCAGATTCAATCCCTCATTTTAGAGCAGTGAGGATCCAGATTCAATCCCTCACTTTAGAGCAGTGAGGATCCAGGTTCAACCCCTCACTTTAGAGCAGTGAGGATCCAGGTTCAATCACTTTAGAGCAGTGAGGATCCAGGTTCAATCCCTCACTTTAGAGCAGTGAGGATCCAGATTCAATCCCTCACTTTGGAGCAGTGAGGATCCAGATTCAATCCCTCACTTTAGAGCAGTGAGGATCCAGATTCAATCCCTCACTTTAGAGCAGTGAGGATCCAGGTTCGATCCTCACTTTAGAGCAGTGAGGATCCCGGTTGAATCCCTCACTTTAGAGCAGTGAGGATCCAGGTTCAATCCCTCACTTTCGAGCAGTGAGGATCCAGGTTCAATCCTCACTTTAGAGCAGTGAGGATCCAGATTCAATCCCTCACATCCGAGCAGTGAGGATCCAGATTCAATCCATCACTTTCGAGCAGTGAGGATCCAGATTCAATCCCTCACATCCGAGCAGTGAGGATCCAGATTCAATCCCTCACTTTGGAGCAGTGAGGATCCAGATACACTCCCTCACTTTCGAGCAGTGAGGATCCAGGTTCAATCCCTCACTTTAGAGCAGTGAAGATCCAGATTCAATCTGTCACTTTCGAGCAGTGAGGATCCAGATTCAATCCCTCACTTCAGAGCAGTGAGGATCCAGGTTCAATCCCTCACTTTCGAGCAGTGAGGATCCAGATTCAATCCCTCACTTTAGAGCAGTGAGGATCCAGGTTCAATCCTCAAATTAGAGCAGTGAAGATCCAGGTTCAATCCCTCACTTTAGAGCAGTGAAGATCCAGATTCAATCGGTCACTTTCGAGCAGTGAGGATCCAGATTCAATCCATCACTTCAGAGCAGTGAGGATCCAGGTTCAATCCCTCACTTTCGAGCAGTGAGGATCCAGATTCAATCCCTCACTTTAGAGCAGTGAGGATCCAGGTTCAATCCTTAATTTAGAGCAGTGAAGATCCAGATTCAATCAGTCACTTTCGAGCAGTGAGGATCCAGGTTCAATCCCTCACTTTAGAGCAGTGAAGATCCAGATTCAATCAGTCACTTTCGAGCAGTGAGGATCCAGATTCAATCCCTCACTTCAGAGCAGTGAGGATCCAGGTTCAATCCCTCACTTTCGAGCAGTGAGGATCCAGATTCAATCCCTCACTTTAGAGCAGTGAGGATCCAGGTTGAATCCACACTTTAGAGCAGTGAGGATCCAGATTCAATCCCTCACTTTGGAGCAGTGAGGCTCCAGATTCAATCCCTCACTTTAGAGCAGTGAGGATCCAGATTCAATCCCTCACTTTAGAGCAGTGAGGATCCAGGTTCAATCCCTCACTTTAGAGCAGTGAGGATCCAGGTTCAATCCTCAATTTAGAGCAGTGAGGATCCAGGTTCAATCCTCACTTTAGAGCAGTGAGGATCCAGATTCAATCCCTCACTTTAGAGCAGTGAGGATCCAGAATCAATCCCTCACTTTGGGGCAGTGAGGATCCAGATTCACTCCCTCACTTTCGTGCAGTGAGGATCCAGGTTCAATCCCTCACTTTAGAGCAGTGAAGATCCAGATTCAATCAGTCACTGTCGAGCAGTGAGGATCCAGATTCAATCCCTCACTTCAGAGCAGTGAGGATCCAGGTTCAATCCCTCACTTTCGAGCAGTGAGGATCCAGATTCAATCCCTCACTTTAGAGCAGTGAGGATCCAGATTCAATCATTCACTTCAGAGCAGTGAGGATCCAGATTCAATGCCTCACTTTAGAGCAGTGAGGATCCAGGTTCAATCCTCACTTTCGAGCAGTGAGGATCCAGATTCAATCCCTCACTTTAGAGCAGTGAGGATGCAGGTTCAACCCCTCACTTTAGAGCAGGGAGGATCCAGGTTCAATCACTTTAGAGCAGTGAGGATCCAGGTTCAATCCCTCACTTTAGAGCAGTGAGGATCCAGGTTCAATCCCTCACTTTCGAGCAGTGAGGATCCAGGTTCAATCCTCACTTTAGAGCAGTGAGGATCCAGATTCAATCCCTCACTTTAGAGCAGTGAGGATCCAGGTTCAACCCCTCACTTTAGAGCAGGGAGGATCCAGTTTCAATCACTTTAGAGAAGTGAGGATCCAGGTTCAATCCCTCACTTTAGAGCAGTGAGGATCCAGATTCACTCCCTCACTTTCGAGCAGTGAGGATCCAGATTCAATCCCTCACTTTAGAGATGTGAGGATCCAGGTTCAATCCCTCACTTTAGAGCAGTGAGGATCCCGGTTGAATCCCTCACTTTAGAGCAGTGAGGATCCAGATTCAATCCCTCATTTTAGAGCAGTGAGGATCCAGATTCAATCCCACACTTTAGAGCAGTGAGGATCCAGGTTCAACCCCTCACTTTAGAGCAGTGAGGATCCAGGTTCAATCACTTTAGAGCAGTGAGGATCCAGGTTCAATCCCTCACTTTAGAGCAGTGAGGATCCAGATTCAATCCCTCACTTTGGAGCAGTGAGGATCCAGATTCAATCCCTCACTTTAGAGCAGTGAGGATCCAGATTCAATCCCTCACTTTAGAGCAGTGAGGATCCAGGTTCGATCCTCACTTTAGAGCAGTGAGGATCCCGGTTGAATCCCTCACTTTAGAGCAGTGAGGATCCAGGTTCAATCCCTCACATTCGAGCAGTGAGGATCCAGGTTCAATCCTCACTTTAGAGCAGTGAGGATCCAGATTCAATCCCTCACATCCGAGCAGTGAGGATCCAGATTCAATCCATCACTTTCGAGCAGTGAGGATCCAGATTCAATCCCTCACATCCGAGCAGTGAGGATCCAGATTCAATCCCTCACTTTGGAGCAGTGAGGATCCAGATTCAATCCCTCACTTTGGAGCAGTGAGGATCCAGATTCACTCCCTCACTTTCGAGCAGTGAGGATCCAGGTTCAATCCCTCACTTTAGAGCAGTGAAGATCCAGATTCAATCTGTCACTTTCGAGCAGTGAGGATCCAGATTCAATCCCTCACTTCAGAGCAGTGAGGATCCAGGTTCAATCCCTCACTTTCGAGCAGTGAGGATCCAGATTCAATCCCTCACTTTAGAGCAGTGAGGATCCAGGTTCAATCCTCAGATTAGAGCAGTGAAGATCCAGGTTCAATCCCTCACTTTAGAGCAGTGAAGATCCAGATTCAATCGGTCACTTCAGAGCAGTGAGGATCCAGATTCAATCCATCACTTCAGAGCAGTGAGGATCCAGGTTCAATCCCTCACTTTCGAGCAGTGAGGATCCAGATTCAATCCCTCACTTTAGAGCAGGGAGGATCCAGGTTCAATCCTTAATTTAGAGCAGTGAAGATCCAGATTCAATCAGTCACTTTCGAGCAGTGAGGATCCAGGTTCAATCCCTCACTTTAGAGCAGTGAAGATCCAGATTCAATCAGTCACTTTCGAGCAGTGAGGATCCAGATTCAATCCCTCACTTCAGAGCAGTGAGGATCCAGGTTCAATCCCTCACTTTCGAGCAGTGAGGATCCAGATTCAATCCCTCACTTTAGAGCAGTGAGGATCCAGGTTGAATCCTCACTTTAGAGCAGTGAGGATCCAGATTCAATCCCTCACTTTGGAGCAGTGAGGCTCCAGATTCAATCCCTCAATTTAGAGCAGTGAGGATCCAGATTCAATCCCTCACTTTAGAGCAGTGAGGATCCAGGTTCAATCCCTCACTTTAGAGCAGTGAGGATCCAGGTTCAATCCTCAATTTAGAGCAGTGAGGATCCAGGTTCAATCCTCACTTTAGAGCAGTGAGGATCCAGATTCAATCCCTCACTTTAGAGCAGTGAGGATCCAGATTCAATCCCTCACTTTGGGGCAGTGAGGATCCAGATTCACTCCCTCACTTTCGTGCAGTGAGGATCCAGGTTCAATCCCTCACTTTAGAGCAGTGAAGATCCAGATTCAATCAGTCACTGTCGAGCAGTGAGGATCCAGATTCAATCCCTCACTTCAGAGCAGTGAGGATCCAGGTTCAATCCCTCACTTTCGAGCAGTGAGGATCCAGATTCAATCCCTCACTTTAGAGCAGTGAGGATCCAGATTCAATCCCTCACTTCAGAGCAGTGAGGATCCAGATTCAATCCCTCACTTTAGAGCAGTGAGGATCCAGGTTCAATCCTCACTTTCGAGCAGTGAGGATCCAGATTCAATCCCTCACTTTAGAGCAGTGAGGATGCAGGTTCAATCCCTCACTTTAGAGCAGTGAGGATCCAGATTCAATGCCTCACTTTCGAGCAGTGAGGATCCAGATTCAATCCCTCACTTTAGAGCAGTGAGGCTCCAGATTCAATCCCTCACTTTAGAGCAGTGAGGATCCAGATTCAATCCCTCACTTTAGAGCAGTGAGGCTCCAGATTCAATCCCTCACTTTAGAGCAGTGAGGATCCAGATTCAATCCCTCACTTTAGAGCAGTGAGGCTCCAGATTCAATTCCTCACTTTGGAGCAGTGAGGATACAGAATCTATCCCTCACTTTAGAGCAGTGAGGATCCAGATTCAATCCCTCACTTTAGAGCACTGAGGATCCGGATTCAATCCCTCACTTTAGAGCAGTGAGGATCCAGATTCAATCCCTCACTTTAGAGCAGTGAGGATCCAGGTTCAATTCCTCACTTTAGAGCAGTGAGGATCCAGGTTCAATCCCTCACTTTAGAGCAGTGAAGATCCCGGTTGAATCCCTCACTTTAGAGCAGTGAGGATCCAGGTTCAATCCCTCACTTTCGAGCAGTGAGGATCCAGGTTCAATCCTCACTTTAGAGCAGTGAGGATCCAGATTCAATCCCTCACATCCGAGCAGTGAGGATCCAGATTCAATCCATCACTTTTGAGCAGTGAGGATCCAGATTCAATCCCTCACATCCGAGCAGTGAGGATCCAGATTCAATCCCTCACTTTGGAGCAGTGAGGATCCAGATTCACTCCCTCACTTTCGAGCAGTGAGGATCCAGGTTCAATCCCTCACTTTAGAGCAGTGAAGATCCAGATTCAATCAGTCACTTTCGAGCAGTGAGGATCCAGATTCAATCCCTCACTTCAGAGCAGTGAGGATCCAGGTTCAATCCCTCACTTTCGAGCAGTGAGGATCCAGATTCAATCCCTCACTTTAGAGCAGTGAGGATCCAGGTTCAATCCTCAATTTAGAGCAGTGAAGATCCAGGTTCAATCCCTCACTTTAGAGCAGTGAAGATCCAGATTCAATCAGTCACTTTCGAGCAGTGAGGATCCAGATTGAAACCCTCACTTCAGAGCAGTGAGGATCCAGGTTCAATCCCTCACTTTCGAGCAGTGAGGATCCAGATTCAATCCCTCACTTTAGAGCAGTGAGGATCCAGGTTCAATCCTCAATTTAGAGCAGTGAAGATCCAGATTCAATCAGTCACTTTCGAGCAGTGAGGATCCAGATTCAATCCCTCACTTCAGAGCAGTGAGGATCCAGGTTCAATCCCTCACTTTCGAGCAGTGAGGATCCAGATTCAATCCCTCACTTTAGATCAGTGAGGATCCAGGTTCAATCCTCACTTTAGAGCAGTGAGGATCCAGATTCAATCCCTCACTTTGGAGCAGTGAGGCTCCAGATTCAATCCCTCACTTTAGAGCAGTGAGGAACCAGATTCAATCCCTCACTTTAGAGCAGTGAGGATACAGGTTCAATCCCTCACTTTAGAGCAGTGAGGATCCAGATTCAATCCCTCACTTTAGAGCAGTGAGGATCCAGATTCAATCCCTCACTTTGGAGCAGTGAGGATCCAGATTCAATCCCTCACTTTCGATCAGTGAGGATCCAGATTCAATCCCTCACTTTAGAGCAGTGAGGATCCAGATTCAATCCCTCACATTAGAGCAGTGAGAATCCAGGTTGAATCCCTCATTTTCGAGCGGTGAGGATCCAGGTTGAATCCCTCACTTTCGAGCAGTGAGGATCCAGGTTCAATCCTCACTTTAGAGCAGTGAGGATCCAGATTCAATCCCTCACTTTAGAGCAGTGATGCTCCAGGTTCAATCCCTCACTTTAGAGCAGTGAGGATCCAGATTCAATTCCTCTCTTTAGAGCAGTGAGGATCCAGATTCAATCCTCACTTTCGAGCAGTGAGGATCCAGATGCAATCCCTCACTTTAGAGCAGTGAGGATCCAGGTTCAATCCTCACTTTAGAGCAGTGAGGATCCAGGTTCAATCCTCACTTTCGAGCAGTGAGGATCCAGATTCAATCCCTCACTTTAGAGCAGTGAGGATCCAGGTTCAATCACTTTAGAGCAGTGAGGATCCAGGTTCAATCCCTCACTTTAGAGCAGTGAGGATCCAGATTCAATCCCTCACTTTAGAGCAGTGAGGATCCAGGTTCAAGCCTCACTTTAGAGCAGTGAGGATCCAGATTCAATCCCTCACTTTGGAGCAGTGAGGATCCAGGTTCAATCACTTTGGAGCAGTGAGGATCCAGGTTCAATCATCACTTTAGAGCAGTGAGGATCCAGATTCAATCCCTCACTTTGGAGCAGTGAGGATCCAGATTCAATCCCTCACTTTAGAGCAGTGAGAATCCAGGTTGAATCCCTCACTTTCGAGCAGTGAGGATCCAGGTTCAATCCTCACTTTAGAGCAGTGAGGATCCAGGTTCAATCCCTCACTTTAGAGCAGTGAGGATCCAGATTCAATCCCTCACTTTAGAGCAGTGAGGATCCACGTTCTATCCCTAACTTTTAAGCAGTGAGGATCCAGATTCAATCCATCAATTTAGAGCAGTGAGGATCCCGATTCAATCCCTCACTTTAGAGCAGTGAGGATCCAGGTTCAATTCCTCACTTTAGAGCAGTGAGGATCCAGGTTCAATCCCTCACTTTAGAGCAGTGAGGATCCCGGTTGAATCCCTCACTTTAGAACAGTGAGGATCCAGGTTCAATCCCTCACTTTCGAGCAGTGAGGATCCAGATTCAATCCCTCATTTTAGAGCAGTGACGATCCAGGTTCAACCCCTCACTTTAGAGCAGTGAGGATCCAGATTCAATCCATCAATTTAGAGCAGTGAAGATCCAGATTCAATCCCTCACTTTGGAGCAGTGAAGATCCAGATTCAATCCCTCACTTTAGAGCAGTGAGGATGCAGGTTCAATCACTTTAGAGCAGTGAGAATCCAGATTCAATCCATCAATTTAGAGCAATGAAGATCCAGATTCAATCCCTCACTTTGGAGCATTGAGGATCCAGATTCACGCCCTCACTTTCGAGCAGTGAGGATCCAGATTCAATCCCTCACTTTAGAGCAGTGAGGATCCAGATTCAATCCCTCACTTTAGAGCAGTGAGGATCCAGGTTCAATCACTTTAGAGCAGTGAGGTTCCAGATTCAATCCATCAATTTAGAGCAGTGAAGATCCAGATTCAATCCCTCACTTTGGAGCAGTGAGGATTCAGATTCACTCCCTCACTTTCGAGCAGTGAGGATCCAGATTCAATCCCTCACTTTAGAGCAGTGAGGATCCAGATTCAATCCCTCACTTTAGAGCAGTGAGGATCCAGGTTCAATCCCTCACTTTAGAGCAGTGAGGATCCAGGTTCAATCCTCACTTTAGAGCAGTGAGGATCCAGATTCAATCCCTCACTTTGGAGCAGTGAGGATCCAGATTCACTCCCTCACTTTCGAGCAGTGAGGATCCAGATTCAATCCCTCACTTTAGAGCAGTGAGGATCCAGGTTCAATCCCTCACTTTAGAGCAGTGAGGATCCCGGTTGAATCCCTCACTTTAGAGCAGTGAGGATCCAGATTCAATGCCTCATTTTAGAGCAGTGAGGATCCAGATTCAATCCCTCACTTTAGAGCAGTGAGGATCCAGGTTCAACCCCTCACTTTAGACAGTGAGGATCCAGGTTCAATCACTTTAGAGCAGTGAGGAGCCAATTTCAATCCCTCACTTTAGAGCAGTGAGGATCCAGATTCAATCCATCAATTTAGAGCAGTGAAGATCCAGATTCAATCCCTCACTTTGGAGCAGTGAGGATCCAGATTCACTCCCTCACTTTCGAGCAGTGAGGATCCAGATTCAATCCCTCACTTTAGAGCAGTGAGGATCCAGGTTCAATTCCTCACTTTAGAGCAGTGAGGATCCAGGGTCAATCCCTCACTTTAGAGCAGTGAAGATCCCGGTTGAATCCCTCACTTTAGAGCAGTGAGGATCCAGGTTCAATCCCTCACTTTCGAGCAGTGAGGATCCAGGTTCAATCCTCACTTTAGAGCAGTGAGGATCCAGATTCAATACCTCACGTTCGAGCAGTGAGGATCCAGATTCAATCCATCACTTTCGAGCAGTGAGGATCCAGATTCAATCCCTCACTTTGGAGCAGTGAGGATCCAGGTTCAATCAGTCACTTTCGAGCAGTGAGGATCCAGATTCAATCCCTCACTTCAGAGCAGTGAGGATCCAGGTTCAATCCCTCACTTTCGAGCAGTGAGGATCCAGATTCAATCCCTCACTTTAGAGCAGTGAGGATCCAGGTTCAATCCTCAATTTAGAGCAGTGAGGATCCAGGTTCAATCCCTCACTTTCGAGCAGTGAGGATCCAGATTCAATCCCTCACTTTCGAGCAGTGAGGATCCAGATTCAATCCCTCACTTTCGAGCAGTGAGGATCCAGATTCAATCCCTCACTTTAGAGCAGTGAGGATCCAGATTCAATCCCTCACTTTAGAGCAGTGAGGATCCATATTCAATCCCTCACTTTCGAGCAGTGAGGATCCAGATTCAATCCCTCACTTTAGAGCAGTGAGGATCCAGGTTGAATCCCTGACTTTGGAGCAGTGAGGATCCAGATTCAATCCCTCACTTTTGAGCAGTGAGGATCCAGATTCAATCCCTCACTTTAGAGCAGTGAGGATCCAGATTCAATCCCTCACTTTAGAGCAGTGAGGATCCAGATTCAATCCCTCACTTTGGAGCAGTGAGGCTCCAGATTCAATCCCTCACTTTAGAGCAGTGAGGATCCAGATTCAATCCCACAATTTAGAGCAGTGAGGATCCAGGTTCAATCCCTCACTTTAGAGCAGTGAGGATCCAGATTCAATCCCTCACTTTAGGGCGGTGAGGCTCCAGATTCAATCCCTCACTTGAGAGCAGTGAGGATCCAGATTCAATCCCTCACTTTAGAGCAGTGAGGATCCAGATTCAATCCCTCACTTTGGAGCAGTGAGGCTCCAGATTCAATCCCTCACTTTGGAGCAGTAAGGCTCCAGATTCAATCCCTCACTTTAGAGCAGTGAGGATCCAGATTCAATCCCTCACTTTAGAGCAGTGAGGATCCAGATTCAATCCCTCACTTTGGAGCAGTGAGGATCCAGATTCAATCCCTCACTTTAGAGCAGTGAGGATCCAGATTCAATCCCTCACTTTAGAGCAGTGAGGCTCCAGATTCAATCCCTCACTTTGGAGCAGTGAGGATCCAGATTCAATCCCACAATTTAGAGCAGTGAGGATCCAGATTCAATCCCTCACTTTAGAGCAGTGAGGATCCAGGTTCAATCCCTGACTTTAGAGCAGTGAGGCTCCAGATTCAATCCCTCACTTTAGAGCAGTGAGGATCCAGATTCAATCCCTCATTTTAGAGCAATGAGGCTCCAGATTCAATCCCTCACTTTAGAGCAGTGAGGATCCAGGTTCAATCCCTGACTTTAGAGCAGTGAGGATCCAGATTCAATCCCTCACTTTAGAGCAGTGAGGCTCCAGATTCAATCCCTCACTTTAGAGCAGTGAGGATCCAGAATCTATCCCTCACTTTAGAGCAGTGAGGCTCCAGATTCAATCCCGCACTTTAGAGCAGTGAGGATCCAGAATCTATCCCTCACTTTAGAGCAGTGAGGATCCAGATTCAATCCCTCACTTTGGAGCAGTGAGGCTCCAGATTCAATCCCTCACTTTAGAGCAGTGAGGATCCAGGTTCAATCCCTGACTTTAGAGCAGTGAGGCTCCAGATTCAATCCCTCACTTTAGAGCAGTGAGGATCCAGAATCTATCCCTCACTTTAGAGCAGTGAGGATCCAGATTCAATCCCTCACTTTGGAGCAGTGAGGCTCCAGATTCAATCCCTCACTTGAGAGCAGTGTGGATCCAGGTTCAATCCCTGACTTTAGAGCAGTGAGGCTCCAGATTCAATCCCTGACTTTAGAGCAGTGAGGCTCCAGATTCAATCCCTCACTTTAGAGCAGTGAGGATCCAGAATCTATCCCTCACTTTAGAGCAGTGAGGGTCCAGATTCAATCCCTCACTTGAGAGCAGTGTGGATCCAGGTTCAATCCCTGACTTTAGAGCAGTGAGGCTCCAGATTCAATCCCTCACTTTAGAGCAGTGAGGATCCAGATTCAATCCCTCACTTTAGAGCAGTGAGGCTCCAGATTCAATCCCTCACTTTAGAGCAGTGAGGATCCAGATTCAATCCCTCACTTTAGAGCAGTGAGGATCCAGATTCAATCCCTCACTTTAGAGCAGTGAGGATCCAGATTCAATCCCTCACTTTAGAGCAGTGAGGATCCAGATTCAATCCCTCACTTTAGAGCAGTGAGGCTCCAGATTCAATCCCTCACTTTAGAGCAGTGAGGATCCAGATTCAATCCCTCACTTTAGAGCAGTGAGGATCCAGATTCAATCCCTCACTTTAGAGCAGTGAGGATCCAGATTCAATCCCTCACTTTCGAGCAGTGAGGTTCCAGATTCAATCCCTCACTTTGGAGCAGTGAGGATCCAGGTTCAATCAGTCACTTTCGAGCAGTGAGGATCCAGATTCAATCCTCAATTCAGAGCTGTGAGGATCCAGATTCAATCCCTCACTTTAGAGCAGTGAGGATCCAGATTCAATGCCTCACTTTCGAGCATTGAGGATCCAGATTCAATCCCTCACTTTAGAGCAGTGAGGATCCAGATTCAATGCCTCACTTTCGAGCAGTGAGGCTCCAGATTCAATCCTTCACTTTGGAGCAGTGAGGATCCACGTTCAATCCTCACTTTAGAGCAGTGAGGATCCAGGTTCAAGCCTCACATTAGAGCTGTGAGGATCCAGACTAAATTCCTCGCTTTAGAGCAGTGAGGATCCAGATTCAATCCCTCACTTTAGAGCAGTGAGGATCCAGATTCAATCCCTCACCTTCGAGACATGAGGATCCAGATTCAATCCCTCACTTTAGAGCAGTGAGGATCCAGGTTCAATCCCTCACTTTAGAGCAGTGAGGATCCAGATTCAATCCCTCACTTTAGAGCAGTGAGGATCCAGGTTCAATCCCTCACTTTAGAGCAGTGAGGATCCAGATTCAATCCCTCACTTTAGAGCAGTGAGGATCCAGATTCAATCCTCACTTTAGAGCAGTGAGGATCCCGGTTCAATCCCTCACTTAAGAGCAGTGAGGATCCAGGTTCATCCATCGCTTTCGAGCTGTGAGGATCCAGGTTCATCCCTCACTTTAGAGCAGTGAGGATCCAGGTTCAATCCCTCACTTTAGAGCAGTGAGGATCCCGGTTGAATCTCTCACTTTAGAGCAGTGAGGATCCAGGTTCAATCCCTCACTTTAGAGCAGTGAGGATCCCGGTTGAATCTCTCACTTTCGAGCAGTGAGGATCCAGGTTCAATCCCTCACTTTCGAGCAGTGAGGATCCAGATTCAATGCCTCACTTAAGAGCAGTGAGGATCCAGGTTCAATCCTCACTTTAGAGCAGTGAGGATCCAGATTCAATCCCTCACGTTCGAGCAGTGAGGATCCAGATTCAATCCCTCACTTTCGAGCAGTGAGGATCCAGATTCAATCCGTCACTTTCGAGCAGTGAGGATCCAGATTCAATCCCTCACTTCAGAGCAGTGAGGATCCAGGTTCAATCCCTCACTTTCGAGCAGTGAGGATCCAGATTCAATCCCTCACTTTAGAGCAGTGAGGATCCAGATTCAATCCCTCACTTTAGAGCAGTGAGGATCCAGGTTCAATCCCTCACTTTCGAGCAGTGAGGCTCCAGGTTCAATCCTCACTTTAGAGCAGTGAGGATCCAGGTTCAATCCCTCACTTTCGAGCCATGAGGATCCAGATTCAATCCCTCACTTCAGAGCAGTGAGGATCCAGGTTCAATCCTCACTTTAGAGCAGTGAGGATCCAGATTCAACCCCTCACTTTAGAGCAGTGAGGATCCAGATTCAATCCCTCACTTTAGAGCAGTGAGGATCCAGGTTCAATCCCTCACTTTAGAGCAGTGAGGATCCAGGTTGAATCCCTCACTTTCGAGCAGTGAGGATCCAGGTTCAATCTTCACATTAGAGCAGTGAGGATCCAGGTTCAATCCCTCACTTTAGAGCAGTGAGGATCCAGATTCAATCCCTCACTTTAGAGCAGTGAGGATCCAGGTTCAATCCCTCACTTTAGAGCAGTGTTGATCCAGGTTCAATCCCTCACTTTAGAGTAGTGAGGATCCAGATTCAATCCCTCACTTTAGAGCAGTGAGGATCCAGATGCAATCCCTCGCTTTAGAGCAGTGAGGATCCAGGTTCAATCCTCACTTTAGAGCAGTGAGGATCCAGATTCAATCCCTCACTTTAGAGCAGTGAGGATCCAGATTCAATCCCTCACTTTAGAGCAGTGAGGATCCAGATTCAATCCCTCACTTTAGAGCAGTCAGGATCCAGATTCAATCCCTCATCTTGGTGCAGTGAGGATCCAGATTCAATCCCTCACTTTAGAGCAGAGAGGATCCAGATTCAATCCCTCACTTTAGAGAAGTGAGGATCCATATTCAGTCCCTCACTTTGGAGCAGTGAGGATCCAGATTCAATCCCTCACTTTAGAGCAGTGAGGATCCAGGTTCAATCCCTCACTTTAGAGCAGTGTTGATCCAGGTTCAATCCCTCACTTTAGAGTAGTGAGGATCCAGATTCAATCCCTCACTTTAGAGCAGTGAGGATCCAGATGCAATCCCTCACTTTAGAGCAGTGAGGATCCAGATTCAATCCTCACTATAGAGCAGTGAGGATCCAGATTCAATCCCTCACTTTAGAGCAGTGAGGATCAAGATTCAATCCCTCACTTTAGAGCAGTCAGGATCCAGATTCAATCCCTCATCTTGGTGCAGTGAGGATCCAGATTCAATCCCTCACTTTAGAGCAGAGAGGATCCAGATTCAATCCCTCACTTTAGAGAAGTGAGGATCCATATTCAGTCCCTCACTTTGGAGCAGTGAGGATCCAGATTCAATCCCTCACTTTAGAGCAGTGAGGATCCAGATTCAATCCCTCACTTTAGAGCAGTGAGGATCCAGATTCAATCCCTCACTTTCGAGCAGTGAGGATCCAGATTCAATCCCTCACTTTCGAGCAGTGAGGATCCAGGTTCAATCCTCACTTTAGAGCAGTGAGGATCCAGGTTCAATCCTCACTTTAGAGCAGTGAGGATCCAGATTCAATCCCTCACTTTCGAGCAGTGAGGATCCAGGTTCAATCCTCACTTTAGAGCAGTGAGGATCCAGATTCAATCCCTCACTTTCGAGCAGTGAGGATCCAGATTCAATCCCTCACTTTCGAGCAGTGAGGATCAAGGTTCAATCCTCACTTTAGAGCAGTGAGGATCCAGATTCAATCCCTCACATTAGAGCAGTGAGGATCCAGGTTCAATCCTCACTTTCGAGCAGTGAGGATCCAGATTCAATCCATCACTTTCGAGCAGTGAGGATCCAGATTCAATCCCTCACGTTCGAGCAGTGAGGATCCAGATTCAATCCCTCACGTTCGAGCAGTGAGGATCCAGATTCAATCCCTCACTTTCGAGAAGTGATGATCCAAGTTCAATGCCTCACTTCAGAGCAGTGAGGATCCAGATTCAATCCCTCACTTTAGAGCAGCGAGAATCCAGGTTCAATCCTCACTTTGGAGCAGTGAGGATCCAGATTCAATCCCTCACTTCAGAGCAGTGAGGATCCAGGTTCAATCCTCACTTTAGAGCAGTGAGGATCCAGATTCAATCCCTCACTTTAGAGCAGTGAGGATCCAGGTTCAATCCTCACTTTAGAGCAGTGAGGATCCAGATTCAATCCCTCACTTTAGAGCAATGAGGATCCAGGTTCATTCCCTCACTTTAGAGTAGTGAGGATCCAGGTTCAATCCCTCACCTTCGAGACATGAGGATCCAGATTCAATCCCTCACTTTAGAGCAGTGAGGATCCAGGTTCAATCCTCACTTTAGAGCAGTGAGGATCCAGATTCAATCCCTCACTTTCGAGCAGTGAGGATCCAGATTCAATCCCTCACTTTGGAGCAGTGAGGCTCCAGATTCAATCCCTCACTTCAGAGCAGTGAGGATCCAGATTCAATCCCTCACTTTAGAGCAGTGAGGATCCAGATTCAATCCCTCACTTTAGAGCAGTGAGGATCCAGGTTCAATCCCTCACTTTAGAGCAGTGAGGCTCCAGATTCAATCCCTCACATTAGAGCAATGAGGATCCAGGTTCAATCCTCACTTTAGAGCAGTGAGGATCCAGATTCAATCCCTCACTTTGGAGCAGTGAGGATCCAGATTCAATCCCTCACTTTGGAGCAGTGAGGCTCCAGATTCAATCCCTCACTTTAGAGCAGTGAGGATCCAGGTTCAATCCTCACTTCAGAGCAGTGAGGATCCAGATTCAATCCCTCACTTTCGAGCAGTGAGGATCCAGGTTCAATCCCTCACTTTGGAGCAGTGAGGCTCCAGATTCAATCCCTCACGTTCGAGCAGTGAGGATCCAGATTCAATCCCTCACTTTCGAGCAGTTAGGATCCAGATTCAATCCATCACTTTCGAGCAGTGAGGATCCAGATTCAATCCCTCACGTTCGAGCAGTGAGGATCCAGATTCAATCCCTCACTTTCGAGCAGTTAGGATCCAGATTCAATCCATCACTTTCGAGGAGTGAGGATCCAGATTCAATCCCTCACTTTAGAGCAGTGAGGATCCACATTCAATCCATCACTTTCGAGCAGTGAGGATCCAGATTCAATCCCTCACTTTAGAGCAGTGAGGATCCAGATTCAATCCATCGCTTTAGAGCAGTGAGGATCCAGATTCAATCCATCACTTTCGAGCAGTGAGGATCCAGATTCAATCCCTCACGTTCGAGCAGTGAGGATCCAGATTCAATCCCTCACGTTCGAGCAGTGAGGATCCAGATTCAATCCCTCACTTTCGAGCAGTTAGGATCCAGATTCAATCCATCACTTTCGAGCAGTGAGGATCCAGATTCAATCCCTCACTTTCGAGCAGTTAGGATCCAGATTCAATCCATCACTTTCGAGCAGTGAGGATCCAGATTCAATCCCTCACTTTAGAGCAGTGAGGATCCAGGTTCAATCCTCACTTTAGAGCAGTGAGGATCCAGATTCAATCCCTCACTTTCGAGCAGTTAGGATCCAGATTCAATCCCTCACTTTCGAGCAGTTAGGATCCAGATTCAATCCCTCACTTTAGAGCAGTGAGGATCCAGATTCAATCCCTCACGTTCGAGCAGTGAGGATCCAGATTCAATCCCTCACTTTCGAGCAGTTAGGATCCAGATTCAATCCATCACTTTCGAGCAGTGAGGATCCAGATTCAATCCCTCACTTTAGAGCAGTGAGGATCCAGATTCAATCCATCACTTTCGAGCAGTGAGGATCCAGATTCAATCCCTCACTTTAGAGCAGTGAGGATCCAGATTCAATCCATCGCTTTAGAGCAGTGAGGATCCAGATTCAATCCATCACTTTCGAGCAGTGAGGATCCAGATTCAATCCCTCACGTTCGAGCAGTGAGGATCCAGATTCAATCCCTCACGTTCGAGCAGTGAGGATCCAGATTCAATCCCTCACTTTCGAGCAGTTAGGATCCAGATTCAATCCATCACTTTCGAGCAGTGAGGATCCAGATTCAATCCCTCACTTTCGAGCAGTTAGGATCCAGATTCAATCCATCACTTTCGAGCAGTGAGGATCCAGATTCAATCCCTCACTTTAGAGCAGTGAGGATCCAGGTTCAATCCTCACTTTAGAGCAGTGAGGATCCAGATTCAATCCCTCACTTTCGAGCAGTTAGGATCCAGATTCAATCCCTCACTTTCGAGCAGTTAGGATCCAGATTCAATCCATCACGTTCGAGCAGTGAGGATCCAGATTCAATCCCTCACTTTCGAGCAGTTAGGATCCAGATTCAATCCATCACTTTCGAGCAGTGAGGATCCAGATTCAATCCCTCACTTTCGAGCAGTGAGGATCCAGATTCAATCCCTCACTTTAGAGCAGTGAGGATCCAGATTCAATCCCTCACTTTCGAGCAGTGAGGATCCAGATTCAATCCATCACTTTCGAGCAGTGAGGATCCAGATTCAATCCCTCACGTTCGAGCAGTGAGGATCCAGATTCAATCCCTCACTTTCGAGCAGTTAGGATCCAGATTCAATCCATCACTTTCGAGCAGTGAGGATCCAGATTCAATCCCTCACTTTAGAGCAGTGAGGATCCAGATTCAATCCATCACTTTCGAGCAGTGAGGATCCAGATTCAATCCCTCACTTTAGAGCAGTGAGGATCCAGATTCAATCCATCACTTTCGAGCAGTTAGGATCCAGATTCAATGCCTCACTTTAGAGCAGTGAGGATCCAGATTCAATCCCTCACTTTCGAGCAGTTAGGATCCAGATTCAATCCATCACTTTCGAGCAGTGAGGATCCAGATTCAATCCCTCACTTTAGAGCAGTGAGGATCCAGATTCAATCCATCACTTTAGAGCAGTGAGGATCCAGATTCAATCCATCACTTTCGAGCAGTGAGGATCCAGATTCAATCCCTCACTTTAGAGCAGTGAGGATCCAGATTTAATCCCTCACTTCAGAGCAGTGAGGATCCAAGTTCAATCCCTCACTTTAGAGCAGTGAGGATCCAGATTCAATCCCTCACTTCAGAGCAGTGAGGATCCAAGTTCAATCCCTCACTTTAGAGCAGTGAGGATCCAGATTCAATCCCTCACTTCAGAGCAGTGAGGATCCATGTTCAATCCTCACTTTAGAGCAGTGAGGATCCAGATTCAATCCCTCACTTTAGAGCAGTGAGGATCCAGATTCAATCCCTCACTTTAGAGCAGTGAGGATCCAGATTCAATCCCTCACTTTAGAGCAGTGAGGATCCAGGTTCAATCCCTCACTTTAGAGCAGTGAGGCTCCAGATTCAATCCCTCACATTAGAGCAATGAGGATCCAGGTTCAATCCTCACTTTAGAGCAGTGAGGATCCAGATTCAATCCCTCACTTTCGAGCAGTGAGGATCCAGATTCAATCCCTCACTTTGGAGCAGTGAGGCTCCAGATTCAATCCCTCACTTTAGAGCAGTGAGGATCCAGGTTCAATCCTCACTTCAGAGCAGTGAGGATCCAGATTCAATCCCTCACTTTCGAGCAGTGAGGATCCAGATTCAATCCCTCACTTTGGAGCAGTGAGGCTCCAGATTCAATCCCTCACTTCAGAGCAGTGAGGATCCAGATTCAATCCCTCACTTTAGAGCAGTGAGGATCCAGATTCAATCCCTCACTTTGGAGCAGTGAGGCTCCAGATTCAATCCCTCACGTTCGAGCAGTGAGGATCCAGATTCAATCCCTCACTTTAGAGCAGTGAGGATCCAGGTTCAATCCCTCACTTTGGAGCAGTGAGGCTCCAGATTCAATCCCTCACGTTCGAGCAGTGAGGATCCAGATTCAATCCCTCACTTTCGAGCAGTTAGGATCCAGATTCAATCCATCACTTTCGAGCAGTGAGGATCCAGATTCAATCCCTCACGTTCGAGCAGTGAGGATCCAGATTCAATCCCTCACGTTCGAGCAGTGAGGATCCAGATACAATCCCTCACTTTCGAGCAGTTAGGATCCAGATTCAATCCATCACTTTCGAGCAGTGAGGATCCAGATTCAATCCATCACTTTAGAGCAGTGAGGATCCAGATTCAATCCCTCACTTTAGAGCAGTGAGGATCCAGATTCAATCCATCGCTTTAGAGCAGTGAGGATCCAAGTTCAATGCCTCACTTTAGAGCAGTGAGGATCCAGATTCAATCCCTCACTTTAGAGCAGTGAGAATCCAGGTTCAATCCTCACTTTACAGCAGTGAGGATCCAGATTCAATCCCTCACTTTGGAGCAGTGAGGATCCAGATTCAATCCCTCACTTTAGAGCAGTGAGGATCCAGCTTCAATCCCTCACTTTAGAGCAGTGAGGATCCAGATTCAATCCCTCACTTCAGAGCAGTGAGGATCCAGGTTCAATCCTCACGTTAGAGCAGTGAGGATCCAGATTCAATCCCTCACTTTAGAGCAGTGAGGATCCAGATTCAATCCCTCACTTCAGAGCAGTGAGGATCCAGGTTCAATCCTCACTTTAGAGCAGTGAGGATCCAGATTCAATCCCTCACTTTAGAGCAGTGAGGATCCAGATTCAATCCCTCACTTTAGAGCAGTGAGGATCCAGGTTCAATCCTCACTTTAGAGCAGTGAGGATCCAGATTCAATCCCTCACTTTAGAGCAGTGAGGATCCAGTTTCAATCCCTCACTTTAGAGCAGTGAAGATCCAGATTCAATCCCTCACTTTCGAGCAGTGAGGATCCAGATTCAATCCCTCACCTTCGAGACATGAGGATCCAGATTCAATCCCTCACTTTAGAGCAGTGAGGATCCAGGTTCAATCCTCACTTTAGAGCAGTGAGGATCCAGGTTCAATCCCTCACCTTAGAGCAGTGAGGATCCAGGTTCAATCCTCACTTTAGAGCAGTGAGGATCCAGATTCAATCCCTCACTTTCGAGCAGTGAGGATCCAGATTCAATCCCTCACTTTCGAGCAGTGAGGATCCAGGTTCAATCCTCACTTTAGAGCAGTGAGGATCCAGATTCAATCCCTCACATTAGAGCAGTGAGGATCCAGGTTCAATCCTCACTTTAGAGCAGTGAGGATCCTGATTCAATCCCTCACTTTCGAGCAGTGAGGATCCAGATTCAATCCCTCACTTTAGAGCAGTGAGAATCCAGGTTCAATCCTCACTTTAGAGCAGTGAGGATCCAGATTCAATCCCTCACTTCAGAGCAGGGAGGATCCAGGTTCAATCCTCACTTTAGAGCAGTGAGGATCCAGATTCAATCCCTCACTTTAGAGCAGTGAGGATCCAGATTCAATCCTCACTTTAGAGCAGTGAGGATCCAGATTCAATCCCTCACTTTAGAGCAATGAGGATCCAGGTTCATTCCCTCACTTTAGAGTAGTGAGGATCCAGGTTCAATCCCTCACCTTCGAGACATGAGGATCCAGATTCAATCCCTCACTTTAGAGCAGTGAGGATCCAGGTTCAATCCTCACTTTAGAGCAGTGAGGATCCAGATTCAATCCCTCACTTTCGAGCAGTGAGGATCCAGATTCAATCCCTCACTTTGGAGCAGTGAGGCTCCAGATTCAATCCCTCACTTCAGAGCAGTGAGAATCCAGATTCAATCCCTCACTTTAGAGCAGTGAGGATCCAGATTCAATCCCTCACTTTAGAGCAGTGAGGATCCAGGTTCAATCCCTCACTTTAGAGCAGTGAGGCTCCAGATTCAATCCCTCACATTAGAGCAATGAGGATCCAGGTTCAATCCTCACTTTAGAGCAGTGAGGATCCAGATTCAATCCCTCACTTTCGAGCAGTGAGGATCCAGATTCAATCCCTCACTTTGGAGCAGTGAGGCTCCAGATTCAATCCCTCACTTTAGAGCAGTGAGGATCCAGGTTCAATCCTCACTTTAGAGCAGTGAGGATCCAGATTCAATCCCTCACTTGAGAGCAGTGCGGATCCAGTTTCAATCACTTTAGAGCAGTGAGGATCCAGGTTCAATCCCTCACTTTAGAGCAGTGAGGCTCCAGATTCAATCCCTCACTTTGGAGCAGTGAGGCTCCAGATTCAATCCCTCACTTCAGAGCAGTGAGGATCCAGATTCAATCCCTCACTTTAGAGCAGTGAGGATCCAGATTCAATCCCTCACTTTGGAGCAGTGAGGCTCCAGATTCAATCCCTCACGTTCGAGCAGTGAGGATCCAGATTCAATCCCTCACTTTAGAGCAGTGAGGATCCAGGTTCAATCCCTCACGTTGGAGCAGTGAGGATCCAGATTCAATCCCTCACTTTCGAGCAGTTAGGATCCAGATTCAATCCATCACTTTCGAGCAGTGAGGATCCAGATTCAATCCCTCACGTTCGAGCAGTGAGGATCCAGATTCAATCCCTCACTTTCGAGCAGTTCGGATCCAGATTCAATCCATCACTTTCGAGCAGTGAGGATCCAGATTCAATCCATCACTTTAGAGCAGTGAGGATCCAGAATCTATCCCTCACTTTAGAGCAGTGAGGATCCAGGTTCAATCCCTCACCTTAGAGCAGTGAGGATCCAGATTCAATCCCTCACTTTAGAGCAGTGAGGATCCAGATTCAATCCCTCACTTTAGAGCAGTGAGGATCCAGATTCAATCCCTCACTTTAGAGCAGTGAGGATCCAGGTTCTATCCCTCACCTTAGAGCAGTGAGGATCCAGATTCAATCCCTCACTTTAGAGCATTGAGGATCTAGGTTCAATCCATCACTTTAGAGCAGTGAGGATCCAGGATCAATCCCTCACTTTAGAGCAGTGAGGATCCAGAATCTATCCCTCACTTTAGAGCAGTGAGGATCCAGGTTCAATCCCTCACCTTAGAGCAGTGAGGATCCAGATTCAATCCCTCACTTTAGAGCAGTGAGGATCCAGGTTCTATCCCTCACCTTAGAGCAGTGAGGATCCAGATTCAATCCCTCACTTTAGAGCATTGAGGATCTAGGTTCAATCCCTCACTTTAGAGCAGTGAGGATCCAGGTTCAATCCCTCACTTTCGAGCAGTGAGGATCCAGGTTCAATCCCTCACTTTCGAGCAGTGAGGATCCAGATTCAATCCCTCACTTTAGAGCAGTGAGGATCCAGATTCAATCCCTCACTTTAGAGCAGTGAGGATCCAGGTTCAATCCTCACTTTAGAGCAGTGAGGATCCAGGTTCAATCCTCACTTTAGAGCAGTGAGGATCCAGATTCAATCCCTCACTTTATAGCTGTGAGGATCCAGGTTCAAGCCCTCACTTTAGAGCAGTGAGGATCCAGGTTCAATCACTTTAGAGCAGTGAGGATCCAGGTTCAATCCCTCACTTTAGAGCAGTGAGGATCCAGGTTCAATCACTTTAGAGCAGTGAGGATCCAGGTTCAATCCTCACTTTAGAGCAGTGAGGATCCAGGTTCAATCACTTTAGAGCAGTGAGGATCCACGTTCAATCCCTAACTTTTAAGCAGTGAGGATCCAGATTCAATCCCTCACTTTAGAGCAGTGAGGATCCAGGTTCAAGCCCTCACTTTAGAGCAGTGAGGATCCAGATTCAATCCCTCACTTTATAGCTGTGAGGATCCAGGTTCAAGCCCTCACTTTCGAGCAGTGAGGATCCAGATTCAATCCCTCACTTTGGAGCAGTGAGGCTCCAGATTCAATCCCTCACTTTGGAGCAGTGAGGCTCCAGATTCAATCCTCACTTTAGAGCAGTGAGGATCCAGTTTCAATCCCTCACTTTCGAGCAGTGAGGATCCAGATTCAATCCCTCACTTTGGAGCAGTGAGGCTCCAGATTCAATCCCTCACTTCAGAGCAGTGAGGATCCAGATTCAATCCCTCACTTTAGAGCAGTGAGGATCCAGATTCAATCCCTCACTTTAGAGCAGTGAGGATCCAGGTTCAATCCCTCACTTTAGAGCAGTGAGGCTCCAGATTCAATCCCTCACATTAGAGCAATGAGGATCCAGGTTCAATCCTCACTTTAGAGCAGTGAGGATCCAGATTCAATCCCTCACTTTCGAGCAGTGAGGATCCAGATTCAATCCCTCACTTTGGAGCAGTGAGGCTCCAGATTCAATCCCTCACTTTAGAGCAGTGAGGATCCAGGTTCAATCCTCACTTTAGAGCAGTGAGGATCCAGATTCAATCCCTCACTTTCGATCAGTGAGGATCCAGATTCAATCCCTCACTTTGGAGCAGTGACGATCCAGATCCAATCCCTCACTTTGGAGCAGTGAGGATCCAGATTCAATCCCTCACTTTAGAGCAGTGAGGATCCAGGTTCAATCCCTCACTTTAGAGCAGTGAGGATCCCGATTCAATCCCTCACCTTCGAGACATGAGGATCCAGATTCAATCCCTCACTTTCGAGCAGTGAGGATCCAGGTTCAATCCCTCACTTTAGAGCTGTCAGGATCCTGATTAAATCCCTCACTTTAGAGCAGTGAGGATCCAGATTCAATCCCTCACTTTAGAGCAGTGAGGATCCAGATTCAATCCTCACTTTCGAGCAGTGAGGATCCCGGTTCAATCCCTCACTTAAGAGCAGTGAGTATCCAGGTTCATCCATCGCTTTCGAGCTGTGAGGATCCAGGTTCATCCCTCACTTTGGAGCAGTGAGGATCCAGGTTCAATCCTTCAATTTAGATCAGTGAGGATCCAGCTTCAATCCCTCTCTTTAGAGTAGTGTGGATCCAGGATCAATCCTCACTTTAGAGCAGTGAGGATCCAGATTCAATCCCTCACTTTAGAGCAATGAGGATCCAGGTTCAATCCCTCACTTTAGAGTAGTGAGGATCCAGATTCAATCCCTCACTTTAGAGCAATGAGGATCCAGGTTCAATCCCTCACTTTAGAGCAGTGAGGATCCAGATTCAATCCCTCACTTTAGAGCAATGAGGATCCAGGTTCAATCCCTCACTTTAGAGTAGTGAGGATCCAGATTCAATCCCTCACTTTAGAGCAGTGAGGATCCAGATTGAATCCCTCACTTTAGAGCAGTGAGGATCCAGATTCAATCCCTCACTTTAGAGCAATGAGGATCCAGATTCAATCCCTCACTTTAGAGCAGTGAGGATCCAGATTCAATCCCTCACTTTAGAGCAGTGAGGATCCAGGTTCAATCCCTCACTTTAGAGCAGTGAGGCTCCAGATTCAATCCCTCACATTAGAGCAATGAGGATCCAGGTTCAATCCTCACTTTAGAGCAGTGAGGATCCAGATTCAATCCCTCACTTTCGAGCAGTGAGGATCCAGATTCAATCCCTCACTTTGGAGCAGTGAGGCTCCAGATTCAATCCCTCACTTTAGAGCAGTGAGGATCCAGGTTCAATCCTCACTTTAGAGCAGTGAGGATCCAGATTCAATCCCTCACTTTAGAGCAGTGCGGATCCAGTTTCAATCACTTTAGAGCAGTGAGGATCCAGGTTCAATCCCTCACTTTAGAGCAGTGAGGCTCCAGATTCAATCCCTCACTTTGGAGCAGTGAGGCTCCAGATTCAATCCCTCACTTCAGAGCAGTGAGGATCCAGATTCAATCCCTCACTTTAGAGCAGTGAGGATCCAGATTCAATCCCTCACTTTGGAGCAGTGAGGCTCCAGATTCAATCCCTCACGTTCGAGCAGTGAGGATCCAGATTCAATCCCTCACTTTAGAGCAGTGAGGATCCAGGTTCAATCCCTCACGTTGGAGCAGTGAGGATCCAGATTCAATCCCTCACTTTCGAGCAGTTAGGATCCAGATTCAATCCATCACTTTCGAGCAGTGAGGATCCAGATTCAATCCCTCACGTTCGAGCAGTGAGGATCCAGATTCAATCCCTCACTTTCGAGCAGTTCGGATCCAGATTCAATCCATCACTTTCGAGCAGTGAGGATCCAGATTCAATCCATCACTTTAGAGCAGTGAGGATCCAGAATCTATCCCTCACTTTAGAGCAGTGAGGATCCAGGTTCAATCCCTCACCTTAGAGCAGTGAGGATCCAGATTCAATCCCTCACTTTAGAGCAGTGAGGATCCAGATTCAATCCCTCACTTTAGAGCAGTGAGGATCCAGATTTAATCCCTCACTTTAGAGCAGTGAGGATCCAGGTTCTATCCCTCACCTTAGAGCAGTGAGGATCCAGATTCAATCCCTCACTTTAGAGCATTGAGGATCTAGGTTCAATCCATCACTTTAGAGCAGTGAGGATCCAGGATCAATCCCTCACTTTAGAGCAGTGAGGATCCAGAATCTATCCCTCACTTTAGAGCAGTGAGGATCCAGGTTCAATCCCTCACCTTAGAGCAGTGAGGTTCCAGATTCAATCCCTCACTTTAGAGCAGTGAGGATCCAGGTTCTATCCCTCACCTTAGAGCAGTGAGGATCCAGATTCAATCCCTCACTTTAGAGCATTGAGGATCTAGGTTCAATCCCTCACTTTAGAGCAGTGAGGATCCAGGTTCAATCCCTCACTTTCGAGCAGTGAGGATCCAGGTTCAATCCCTCACTTTCGAGCAGTGAGGATCCAGATTCAATCCCTCACTTTAGAGCAGTGAGGATCCAGATTCAATCCCTCACTTTAGAGCAGTGAGGATCCAGGTTCAATCCTCACTTTAGAGCAGTGAGGATCCAGGTTCAATCCTCACTTTAGAGCAGTGAGGATCCAGATTCAATCCCTCACTTTATAGCTGTGAGGATCCAGGTTCAAGCCCTCACTTTAGAGCAGTGAGGATCCAGGTTCAATCACTTTAGAGCAGTGAGGATCCAGGTTCAATCCCTCACTTTAGAGCAGTGAGGATCCAGGTTCAATCACGTTAGAGCAGTGAGGATCCAGGTTCAATCCTCACTTTAGAGCAGTGAGGATCCAGGTTCAATCACTTTAGAGCAGTGAGGATCCACGTTCAATCCCTAACTTTTAAGCAGTGAGGATCCAGATTCAATCCCTCACTTTAGAGCAGTGAGGATCCAGGTTCAAGCCCTCACTTTAGAGCAGTGAGGATCCAGATTCAATCCCTCACTTTATAGCTGTGAGGATCCAGGTTCAAGCCCTCACTTTCGAGCAGTGAGGATCCAGATTCAATCCCTCACTTTGGAGCAGTGAGGCTCCAGATTCAATCCCTCACTTTGGAGCAGTGAGGCTCCAGATTCAATCCTCACTTTAGAGCAGTGAGGATCCAGTTTCAATCCCTCACTTTCGAGCAGTGAGGATCCAGATTCAATCCCTCACTTTGGAGCAGTGAGGCTCCAGATTCAATCCCTCACTTCAGAGCAGTGAGGATCCAGATTCAATCCCTCACTTTAGAGCAGTGAGGATCCAGATTCAATCCCTCACTTTAGAGCAGTGAGGATCCAGGTTCAATCCCTCACTTTAGAGCAGTGAGGCTCCAGATTCAATCCCTCACATTAGAGCAATGAGGATCCAGATTCAATCCTCACTTTAGAGCAGTGAGGATCCAGATTCAATCCCTCACTTTCGAGCAGTGAGGATCCAGATTCAATCCCTCACTTTGGAGCAGTGAGGCTCCAGATTCAATCCCTCACTTTAGAGCAGTGAGGATCCAGGTTCAATCCTCACTTTAGAGCAGTGAGGATCCAGATTCAATCCCTCACTTTCGATCAGTGAGGATCCAGATTCAATCCCTCACTTTGGAGCAGTGACGATCCAGATCCAATCCCTCACTTTGGAGCAGTGAGGATCCAGATTCAATCCCTCACTTTAGAGCAGTGAGGATCCAGGTTCAATCCCTCACTTTAGAGCAGTGAGGATCCCGATTCAATCCCTCACCTTCGAGACATGAGGATCCAGATTCAATCCCTCACTTTCGAGCAGTGAGGATCCAGGTTCAATCCCTCACTTTAGAGCTGTCAGGATCCTGATTAAATCCCTCACTTTAGAGCAGTGAGGATCCAGATTCAATCCCTCACTTTAGAGCAGTGAGGATCCAGATTCAATCCTCACTTTCGAGCAGTGAGGATCCCGGTTCAATCCCTCACTTAAGAGCAGTGAGTATCCAGGTTCATCCATCGCTTTCGAGCTGTGAGGATCCAGGTTCATCCCTCACTTTGGAGCAGTGAGGATCCAGGTTCAATCCTTCAATTTAGATCAGTGAGGATCCAGCTTCAATCCCTCTCTTTAGAGTAGTGTGGATCCAGGATCAATCCTCACTTTAGAGCAGTGAGGATCCAGATTCAATCCCTCACTTTAGAGCAATGAGGATCCAGGTTCAATCCCTCACTTTAGAGTAGTGAGGATCCAGATTCAATCCCTCACTTTAGAGCAATGAGGATCCAGGTTCAATCCCTCACTTTAGAGCAGTGAGGATCCAGATTCAATCCCTCACTTTAGAGCAATGAGGATCCAGGTTCAATCCCTCACTTTAGAGTAGTGAGGATCCAGATTCAATCCCTCACTTTAGAGCAGTGAGGATCCAGATTGAATCCCTCACTTTAGAGCAGTGAGGATCCAGATTCAATCCCTCACTTTAGAGCAATGAGGATCCAGGTTCAATCCCTCACTTTAGAGCAGTGAGGATCCAGATTCAATCCCTCACTTTAGAGCAGTGAGGCTCCAGATTCAATCCCTCACTTTAGAGCAGTGAGGATCCAGATTCAATCCCTCACTTTAGAGCAGTGAGTATCCAGATTCAATCCCTCACTTTAGAGCAGTGAGGATCCAGATTCAATCCCTCACTTTAGAGCAGTGAGGATCCAGGTTCAATCACTTTAGAGCAGTGAGGATACAGGTTCAATCCTCACTTTAGAGCAGTGAGGATCCAGGTTCAATCCCTCACTTTAGAGCAGTGAGGCTCCAGATTCAATCCCTCACTTTAGAGCAGTGAGGATCCAGATGCAATCCCTCACTTTAGAGCAGTGAGGATCCAGGTACAATCCCTCACTTTAGAGCTGTGAGGATCCAGGTTCAATCCCTCACTTTCGAGCAGTGAGGCTCCAGATTCAATCCCTCACTTTAGAGCAGTGAGGCTCCAGATTCAATCCCTCACTTTAGAGCAGTGAGGATCCAGATTCAATCCCTCACTTTAGAGCAGTGAGGATCCAGGTTCAATCACTTTAGAGCAGTGAGGTTCCAGGTTCAATCCTCACTTTAGAGCAGTGAGGATCCAGGTTCAATCCCTCACTTTAGAGCAGTGAGGCTCCAGATTCAATCCCTCACTTTAGAGCAGTGAGGATCCAGATGCAATCCCTCACTTTAGAGCAGTGAGGATCCAGGTACAATCCCTCACTTTAGAGCTGTGAGGATCCAGATTCAATCCCTCACTTTCGAGCAGTGAGGCTCCAGATTCAATCCCTCACTTTAGAGCAGTGAGGCTCCAGATTCAATCCCTCACTTTAGAGCAGTGAGAATCCAGGTTCAAGCCCTCACTTTAGAGCAGTGAGGATCCAGGTACAATCCCTCACTTTAGAGCTGTGAGGATCCAGATTCAATCCCTCACTTTCGAGCAGTGAGGCTCCAGATTCAATCCCTCACTTTAGAGCAGTGAGGATCCAGGTTCAATCACTTTAGAGCAGTGAGGATCCAGGTTCATTCCTCACTTTAGAGCAGTGAGGATCCAGGTTCAATCCCTCACTTTAGAGCAGTGAGGCTCCAGATTCAATCCCTCACTTTAGAGCAGTGAGGATCCAGATGCAATCCCTCACTTTAGAGCAGTGAGGATCCAGGTACAATCCCTCACTTTAGAGCTGTGAGGATCCAGATTCAATCCCTCACTTTCGAGCAGTGAGGCTCCAGATTCAATCCCTCACTTTAGAGCAGTGAGGCTCCAGATTCAATCCCTCACTTTAGAGCAGTGAGGATCCAGATTCAATCCCTCACTTTAGAGCAGTGAGGATCCAGGTTCAATCACTTTAGAGCAGTGAGGATCCAGGTTCAATCCCTCACTTTAGAGCAGTGAGGCTCCAGATTCAATCCCTCACTTTAGAGCAGTGAGGATCCAGATGCAATCCCTCACTTTAGAGCAGTGAGGATCCAGGTACAATCCCTCACTTTAGAGCTGTGAGGATCCAGATTCAATCCCTCACTTTCGAGCAGTGAGGCTCCAGATTCAATCCCTCACTTTAGAGCAGTGAGGCTCCAGATTCAATCCCTCACTTTAGAGCAGTGAGGATCCAGGTTCAAGCCCTCACTTTAGAGCAGTGAGGATCCAGATTCAATCCCTCACTTTAGAGCAGTGAGGATCCAGATGCAATCCCTCACTTTAGAGCAGTGAGGATCCAGGTACAATCCCTCACTTTAGAGCAGTGAGGATCCAGATGCAATCCCTCACTTTAGAGCAGTGAGGATCCAGGTACAATCCCTCACTTTAGAGCAGTGAGGATCCAGGTACAATCCCTCACTTTAGAGCAGTGAGGATCCAGGTACAATCCCTCACTTTAGAGCAGTGAGGATCCAGGTACAATCCCTCACTTTAGAGCAGTGAGGATCCAGGTACAATCCCTCACTTAAGAGCAGTGAAGATCCAGGTACAATCCCTCACTTTAGAGCAGTGAGGATCCAGGTACAATCCCTCACTTTAGAGCAGTGAGGATCCAGGTACAATCCCTCACTTTAGAGCAGTGAGGATCCAGATTCAATCCCTCAATTTCGAGCAGTGAGTCTCCAGATTCAATCCCTCACTTTAGAGCAGTGAGGCTCCAGATTCAATCCCTCACTTTAGAGCAGTGAGGATCCAGATGCAATCCCTCACTTTAGAGCAGTGAGGATCCAGGTACAATCCCTCACTTTAGAGCAGTGAGGATCCAGATGCAATCCCTCACTTTAGAGCAGTGAGGATCCAGGTACAATCCCTCACTTTAGAGCAGTGAGGATCCAGATTCAATCCCTCAATTTCGAGCAGTGAGTCTCCAGATTCAATCCCTCACTTTAGAGCAGTGAGGCTCCAGATTCAATCCCTCACTTTAGAGCAGTGAGGATCCAGATTCAATCCCTCACTTTAGAGCAGTGAGGATCCAGATTCAATCCCTCACTTTAGAGCAGTGAGGATCCACGTTCAATCCTCACTTTAGAGCAGTGAGGATCCAGATTCAATCCCTCACTTTAGAGCAGTGAGGATCCAGATTCAATCCCTCACTTTAGAGCAGTGAGGATCCAGGTTCAATCCCTCACTTTAGAGCAGTGAGGATCCAGGTTCAATCCTCACTTTAGAGCAGTGAGGATCCAGATTCAATCCCTCACTTTAGAGCAGTGAGGATCCAGGTTCAATCCTCACTTTAGAGCAGTGAGGATCCAGGTTCAATCCTCACTTTAGAGCAGTGAGGATCCAGGTTCAATCCCTCACTTTCGAGCCATGAGGATCCAGATTCAATCCCTCACTTTCGAGCAGTGAGGATCCAGGTTCAATCCTCACTTTAGAGCAGTGAGGATCCAGGTTCAATCCTCACTTTAGAGCAGTGAGGATCCAGGTTCAATCCTCACTTTAGAGCAGTGAGGATCCAGATTCAATCCCTCACTTTAGAGCAGTGAGGATCCAGATTCAATCCCTCACTTTAGAGCAGTGAGGATCCAGGTTCAATCCTCACTTTAGAGCAGTGAGGATCCTGGTTCAATCCCTCACTTAAGAGCAGTGAGGATCCAGATTAAATCCCTCACTTTAGAGCAGTGAGGATCCCGATTCAATCCGTCACTTTAGAGCAGTGAGGATCCAGATTCAATCCTCACTTTAGAGCAGTGAGGATCCCGGTTCAATCCCTCACTTAAGAGCAGTGAGGATCCAGATTCAATCCCTCACTTAAGAGCAGTGAGGATCCAGGTTCATCCATCGCTTTCGAGCTGTGAGGATCCAGATTCAATCCTCACTTTAGAGCAGTGAGGATCCCGGTTCAATCCCTCACTTAAGAGCAGTGAGGATCCAGATTCAATCCCTCACTTCAGAGCAGTGACGATCCAGATCCAATCCCTCACTTTAGAGCAGTGAGGATCCAGATCCAATCCCTCACTTTAGAGCAGTGAGGATCCAGATCCAATCCCTCACTTCAGAGCAGTGACGATCCAGATCCAATCCCTCACTTTAGAGCAGTGAGGATCCAGATTCAATCCCTCACTTTAGAGCAGTGAGGATCCAGGTTCAATCCTCACTTTAGAGCAGTGAGGATCCTGGTTCAATCCCTCACTTTAGAGCAGTGAGGATCCAGGTTCAATCCCTCACTTTAGAGCTGTCAGGATCCAGATTAAATCCCTCACTTTAGAGCAGTGAGGATCCCGATTCAATCCCTCACTTTAGAGCAGTGAGGATCCAGATTCAATCCTCACTTTAGAGCAGTGAGGATCCCGGTTCAATCCCTCACTTAAGAGCAGTGAGGATCCAGATTCAATCCCTCACTTTGGAGCAGTGAGGATCCAGATTCAATCCCTCACTTTGGAGCAGTGAGGCTCCAGATCCAATCCCTCACTTCAGAGCAGTGACGATCCAGATCCAATCCCTCACTTTAGAGCAGTGAGGATCCAGGTTCAATCCCTCACTTTAGAGCAGTGAGGATCCAGATTCAATCCTTCACTTTAGAGCAATGAGGATCCAGGTTCAATCCCTCACTTTAGAGCAGTGAGGATCCAGGTTCAATCCTCACTTTAGAGCAGTGAGGATCCAGGTTCAATCCCTCACTTTAGAGCAGTGAGGATCCAGATTCAATCCCTCACTTTAGAGCAGTGTGGATCCAGTTTCAATCCCTCACTTTAGAGCAGTGAGGATCCAGGTTCAATCCCTCACTTTCCAGCAGTGAGGATCCAGATTCAATCCCTCACTTTAGAGCAGTGAGGATCCAGATTCAGTCCCTCACTTTAGAGCAGTAAGGATCCAGGTTCAATCCCTCACTTTAGAGCAGTGAGGATCCAGGTTCAATCCCTCACTTTGGAGCAGTGAGGTTCCAGGTTCAATCCCTCACTTTAGAGCAGTGAGATCTCTGTTCCATCTCTTAACTGAGCTAACTCAGCTGATTGGAACTTGCACGGTCGTGCAAGGACTACAGTTGACCTCAACACTGCTAGATGAGGGATAGGAAAGTTCATCCCCAGATTTTCACTTGCAATCACTACTTTGATTAATTTGTTCAAGGAAGTGCACTTGTGTCATATTTGAATGAAAATAGAATTTGGCTTTGCTGTGATGCTCCACATTGACCATTTATTATATGAGGAATGACTACTGCCACTCATGGAACCGTGGAATGATCTCTCCCTCATTTATTCTTTGAACACATGCTCCCTACAGAGAGTTTGGATCACCCCCATGTCCCACTGTGAGAATTGGCGAAGAGTACAGGAAAGGCAGAAAAATTGAGAAAATAATGGGATATCCAAGGAAAGCCTGCTTTGGACAGCCTGAGAGGCAACTGTTCTCCTATCCCTCCTCCAGTAGCTGCTTCAGAATATTAAATTCCTCAGCGGCTGGCGCATTTCTCACTTTTTGTCGTGACATGGAGAGAATTTTGTGGACATATTTTGTATGTATCTATGTTGAGATTTTCTAATGCCAGGCAGGGATTTCCAAATGTTCTTTCAAATCATGTCTGGCAAGCAATGACACCTTTCTGTTGTTTGGAGCTCTGATTGGGGTATTTAAGACAAATATGTTTCATTTGCAGACAGAGACAGATACAGCTGATCAGACATTCTGTCTTGTTGCACTTGCCCTTGCAAGGGATGGGCTTGTAAAAAAATTTGTATTGAATTTTTCATTGCCTCGGATGCATTCTGTGCACACATGCAGTTCATCCATCAGCAATCAGATTAGGAATGACAGAAGGATGAAGCTAAGAACAGATGTCGAGCAGTGTGTTTGATGAACAAGGAACGCTCCAGTGAATAATAGATTGGGAGCTATCTACTCAAGTAAGTGATCTGCACAGATGGTTAATCAAATCAAGCTTTCTTTGTAAGAAAAAGAGGCCATCAATGGAAGTTCAGCCTCTCTAAGAACCAGAAGATCTGTAATGATTCAAACCTTTGATGAGCTTAATCGATTTAAGTCCTTGAGAGCTCCTCTGGTCGTCCCTGCCATTGCACGGGAGACACCACATGCCACAGCAAAAGGCAGGAATGTTACTGTTAAAATACAAGAGGTCCAGGCTCACCAGAAGCCACTCATGGGCAGGTTTGCAACTCAGCATGCTCGATCGCCCTGTACTCCGCATGTCTCCGCTCACCATTGGGAGCAATTATAATTTGCAATGGCAACATTTTCCATTTTGTTTTGCCATGTCAACTAATACAATGCAGTTGCAGGCTCTGACTGCTAGGTGTCTCTGTGGAGTGAATGGGCTGGATTTTGCTGAAAACGTAACGGTGTGTGAACAATGCATGTCATTATTAATGCACATAGTTTCCAGCAACCTGTGGCGAGGAAGAGCTATCCAGTGAATTGCTGGCCACTCCACCATTAGCTTTGTGAGAACAGCGTCTTGCACTTAACCTCCTCTTGATTTGCATGAAGTTGCTGCATTATTTGCCCATTAAACTCACCACAGAAAATGAAGTCTAGTAATTATCAGCATAAGTACCCTTTTTAGCAATGTGATAATTGTCAATGATTGCCAATCAATCTCTCTGGCCCAGAAAGCAAATAATTATAAAGGTGGAGTCTCATGCCTTCAGGTTATGAATTGTTGAAAGAGAAAGACAGATGCAAATATTCATTTAATACCTCAGATATGCCCCCTGCCTCCATGTGTAAATCCCCTTTTTGGTTCCTAATCGGCCCCACTCCTCCTTTTACCACCTTTTTACTATTTATATGCGTATGGAAGACTTTTGGATTCCCTTTTATGCTAGCTGCCAGTCTCCTTTTATACTCTTTTTGCTTCTCTTATTTGCTTTGTCACTTCCCCTTTGAACCTTCTATATTGGGCCTGGTTCTCAGTTGTATTATCTACCTGACATCTGTCATACGAACATGCAAACATACAAATTAGGACCAGGAGTAGGCCACTCAACCCCTTGAGCCTACTCCGCCTTTCCATAAGTTCATGGCTGAACTGATTACTCCACATTTCCACCTACCCCCAATAACCTTCCACCCCCCTTACTTATCAAGAATCTATCTACCTCTGCCTTAAACATATCCAAAGACTCTGCTTCCACCGCCTGTTGAGGAAGAGAATTCCAAAGACTCACAACCCTGAGAGAAAAAAAAATTCTCCTCATCTCTGTCTTAAATGGCGACCCCTTATTCTTAAACAGTGACCTCTAGTTCGAGATTCTCTGACAAAAGGAAACATCGTTTCCACTTTCACCCTGTCAAGACTCCTCAGGATCTTATATGTTTCAATCAAGTCACCTCTTACTCTTCTAAATTCCAGCAGATACAAGCCTAGCCTATCCAATCTTTCCTCAAAAGACAGGCCATCCATTCCGGGTATTAGTCTAGTAAACCTTCTCTGTACTGCCTCCAATGCATAAGCATACTTTTTCTTCTTCATCTTAATCTCTATCTCTTTTGTCATCCAAGGAGCTCTGGATTTGTTTCAATTGGATTATTTTCTGAAAAGGAAGAATGTGCAAGGCTACGGAGAGAAGGCAGGGGAGTGGCTCTAGGTAAATTGCTCCTTCAGAGTGCCAGTACAGACACAACAGGACGAATGGCCTCCTTTTGTGTTGCAACAATTATGATTCTGTGAAGATATTTTTAAAAATGTTAAATTTTAAATTTTTACATTTTCTTCCTTAATTTTCCTGTCAGTCTTTTTCTCTTAGTCCAATCTTTCTTCCATTCTTTTTAGCTCTCTGTACCTGACTTGATTTTAATTTACCCTCCTTTTTAGTCCTCCATCGGTTTATTTCTCAATCCTTTAATCTCATTGGTTAAGGACACAATTTGTCCTGTTATTCAACAAGGTTCCAGATGCCCCATTTCCTTGCCACGCCATTGTCAGCTCACACATCCAGCAACTAGGTGTGCAAACAATGCTAAAACCTAAATGTGCAATTGTAAGTCTAACGAACGGGACACATGGCAAGGTTCTTTGCTTAAGCAAAATCTCACCCTCCATCTTTAGTTGACCTCCGAAATTCATCGTTTCTCCAGGGATAGGCCATAGGAATTCTATCCCATAAAAAGACTTATATTCATCAACTGACCCCGGGTAATACCACAGGAGGTTTGTAATATTGATTATAAATGCTTACACTTCAACAAATCATAAGATAAAAGATAATTCAAGAAATGCTTGTATGTTTAGACTGCAAATTAAGTTTGTGTAGATGTGAAGATAATGCTCTGCCCCTCAGACATTTATAGAATTAAATCTATTGTTAGCATTTTGTAAAATTAATTCCATATATTTTTAGATTAGATTAGAGATACAGCACTGAAACAGGCCCTTCGGCCCACCAAGTCTGTGCCGACCATCAACCACCCATTTATACTAATCCTACACTAATCCCATATTCCTACCAAACATCCCCACCTGTCCCTGTATTTCCCTACCACCTACCTATACTAGTGACAATTTATAATGGCCAATTTACCTACCATCCTGCAAGTCTTTTGGCTTGTGGGAGGAAACCGGAGCACCCGGAGAAAACCCACGCAGACACAGAGAGAACTTGCAAACTCCACACAGGCAGTACCCGGAATCGAACCCGGGTCCCTGGAGCTGTGAGGCTGCAGTGCTAACCACTGCGCCACTGTGCATTCCACTTCCAGGTGATTAATTACAGCTACTCTGTTGACTCCCTATGATACCTAAACTGCGAGCAAGTCAATGCATCCAATATTTCAACTGAATATTAAACACAGCTGCCTTTTGTGCTTCTTGCAGATGAACTAATCTTTGTCACACTTCTCAGAATTTTGACATTCTATACTCGCCCCTCAACACCTTTGGGGTACTTGCAATAAATTCATATTTGAGTTTGAGCTAGGATTTAATCCTGAAATCCCCTGATTTTCTGCTTAGAAGTGTGATGAGCGAAGTGATGCAACGCTATAGAATGTAATTTGACAAACTAATCTACGTACTTTGGACTTCACATGTGTGACCTTTCTTTTCACCAAATTACGATAAAGACATGTGTAGATTTCACTTGAAATTTGAGGAGACTGAGGAGATTGTAAAAGTACACATGCAGGACAGGCATTTAGATGATTAGCTACCCAACAATGTGGAAAGTTGCCCAGGTATGTCCTGTCCACACAAAAAAAAGGATAAATCTGACCTGGTCTATCCGTCTACTCTCAATCATCAACAAAGGGATGGAAGGGGTTGTTGACAGTGCTATCAAGTGGCACTTGGGCAGCAATAAGCTGCTCACTGATGCTCAGTTTGGGTTCCGCCAGGGCCACCCAGCTCCTGACCTCATTACAGCCTTGGTCCAAACATGGACAAAAGAGCTGAACTCCAGAGGTGAGATGAGAGTGACTGCCCTTGACATCAAGGCAGCATTTGACTGAATATGGCATCACGGAGCCCTAAAAAACGGGAGTCAATGGGAATCAGGGGGAAAATGCTCCTCTGGTTGGAGTCATACCCAGCACAAAGGAAGATGGTTGTGGTTGTTGGAGGTTAATCATCTCAATTCAAGGACATCACTGCAGGAGTATTAAACTCCAGAAAGCTTGTTATGGAAGGATAAGGCTGGAGCCTATATTTACTCAGTTTCACATTTATTGTGCAGAGTAAAAGGATTACAAACATGCAGTTTCTCACTCAAAACCCTCCCCCAGTCCCAGTGAGTGTCTGCTTTTACGTGCTCAACTAAATCCCTAATTAACTCCCTTCACCTGCGTATAATCACACAATTAACAGATCCCCTTCTTTCTTTTACAATACAACTTAGATTAACATGCTCAAACAACATTTCAAAATAAATTTCATATTATGCACAAAGTATTAACGTGCTCAAAGAATATTTCAAAATAAAATAAAAATTAAATTCCATATTGGGCACAAAGTTTTTATATTGTGAGACATCCCTCATCCAGCACCTCCAACAGTCTCTTTGCACTCACATTTTTCTTTGTGAAACAATTGGATAGCCGATTTTCTTTCTCCTCAGCATTTGTCTCAATCCAGGAAGGTCAGTACGTAGTCTTTTCTCGCTCACACTTTTTGTAGAGTGTACATTGACCCACAAAACCGATTATCCACATAACATCCAATGGATATCTTATTTTCAGGATGTCCCTTGTTCAGAATTTCACCCAAAATATTTGACAAAAAGAACCCCATGTCCACTGCCTCCACAAGACCCAGTGTTTCCGCAGCTAGTGTGCTTTTAACAACCCGTTTTATTTTCTTACCCTCCCAAGCTGAAGGACAACATTTCCCATTTTCACCCATCAGAAATATTATGAAGCCAACTGCACTCGAATACCCATCAGCAAGATTAGCATAAGAAACATCACTAAAAATTATTAGCTTCATGTTCTATGGGTCACTTAAGGATGGGAGCTTCAGTACACATTTCTCCAGATTTAGTTTTTCAATGTTTTATTTGCCCTTAAAACATTTTCAACTTTTGGATGTTTCATGTTCGTGCTTAACTCCAGCACATCAAACCTAACATTAGGCCCAGTCTGAGAGCACAGCCAGTTTAATTGACCCACCAGGCTTCACACATGCTCAATCTCTGCTTTAGATAGATCATCGTCTTTCTGTGATGACCTAACACGATTAACCGGAATGGGAGTAACACTCTCTAAATAGGATTGTTGATTCAAACTTATTCCAGACTTGTTCTGCTTAATATCTAAACCAATATATTTAAAGGCCCCACAAGCCTGTCTCCAATCTTAAATTCTGCCTTAATCTTAATAACATATTTCTCAAAATACACAGTACCACCCCATAAGAAATCATCAATATGCATCATGAAGATGCCTGAAAGTTTTCCTTTATGATACCAATAAAACATCGCAGGATCTGCTTTTAGTTGAACACAACCAATTTTCAACAAACCAGATCTCACCAAGAAATACCACATCCTGGAAGCATCATTAAGGCCATAGACACATTTGTTCAGTTTCCATAATTTTCCTTCTGTATCTGCTGCCTGTTTAGTGGTTTCAGAAACACTTCTCTCTGAAAAGTATCACCTTACAGAAATGCAGCTTTTATGTCAATGGATCTACATTCCCATGAATATGTGGCCAAAAGAGCAAAAAGGATTTAAGATTACTTTCCAGCTATGGGAGAGTCCACTCTAACATCAGTATCACCCAGTTGCTCTTCAAAACCCCTCACAACTAACCTCGCTTTAGCATTATAAGTTCCATCGGGAAGGGCATTTTCAGTACAAACCCATCTATGTGACAAGGCCATCTGTCCCCTATCTGGTACCTCAGAATAGACTCCAAACTCTCTCCAACTCTAATTCCTTATGTTTTGCTTCTCTTATAGTTTATCCTCAAGTTTATTGGCAGCCACTAAAACTTCACGATCATGAGGACTTCTGCTTCTAGTTCTATTCCGAGACTGCTCTCTAGTCTTCATTTCATTGTGGAATCTGTTCACACTACGGCCTCTATTAGTTTTTTGATGTCTTTCGGAACTATTACTCGAAGATCTCGCTCGCACTTTATAGGAGGCTCTTTCTCCAATACGGGATCGCTTCCTTACGCAAGAGTCACTTTCTGACCCACTATCAAAACTTGCACTGTGCTTTCTTACCCTCACTCTTTCACCCTGTTCTGCCAATCCATGGCTTTGGCTTCTTGGCCATCATGTTGAACATTTAGCCACTATTTAAATTTGCCTGTAGCTTTTCCTGCATGCCTCACAATTGTTGCATCCCTCCATTTACCAGACCCCTCTGGAATATATGTCACCCGAATACCTACTTGAGGCAATTGGCCTTTGGATGCGATAGCTCTTTCCTGAGCATCATGATTGATTACATTACTATCCAACTCTTGACCTACCTGTGCCTCAGGACCTTCATCACAAAACACATGAGTATTTGAGGTACAAGGTGCCTCTTCTCCCTCTATCAGCTACTCAGATTCTGAGATTTTGTAATCAACCCTGATTAATCATGAAGAATGAGCCTTAACAGTTTGATTTCCATGCTTGATAACTATTGTTTCACCATCCCGACCGATTTCCTTACCAGGGCACCTCCTTTCCTTATGGCCCTCTCTTTTATAATAGACCAAATCTCCTGAACTAAATACCATCTCAGATGGCCTTATATAGAAACATAGAAAAATAGGAGCAGGAGTAGGCCATTCGGCCCTTTAAGCCTGCTCCGCCATTCAATACGATCATGGCTGATCATCCAAACTCAGTACCCTGCACCCGCTTTCTCCCCGTATCCCTTGATCCATTTAGCCCTAAGAACTATATCTAACTCTTGAATATATTTAATGATTTGGCCTCAACTGCTTTCCGTGGTAAAGAATTCCACAGGTTCACCGCTCTCTGGGTGAAGAAATCTCTCCTCATCTCAGTCCTAAATAGCTTACCCCTTATCCTTAGACTGTGACCCCTAGTCCTGGACTCCCCCGCCATCAGGAACAACCTTTCTGCATCTAGTCTGTCAAGTCCTGTTAGAGTTTTGTAGGTTTCTATGAGATTCCCTCTCATTCTTCTAAACTCTAGCGAATACAAGCCTAATCGACCCAATCTCTCTTCACACGCCAGTCCTGCCATCCCAGGAATCAGTCTGGTGAACCTTCGCTGCACTCCCTCCATAGCAAGAACATCCTTCCTC
Source organism: Heterodontus francisci (assembly GCF_036365525.1). Classification (NCBI taxonomy): domain Eukaryota; kingdom Metazoa; phylum Chordata; class Chondrichthyes; order Heterodontiformes; family Heterodontidae; genus Heterodontus; species Heterodontus francisci. The sequence continues at coordinate 15,517,885 of NC_090397.1, read as the reverse complement.
AGATAAGGAGGCCAAAACTGCACACAATACTCAAGGTGTGGTCTCACCAAGGCCTTGTATAATTGCAGCAAGACATCCCTGCTCCTGTACTCGAATCTTCTCGCTATGAAGGTCAACATACCATGTGCCCTCTTAACTGCCTGCCGCACCTTGCATGCTTACTTTCAGCAACTGGTGCACAAGGACACCCAGGTCTTGCTACACCTCCCCCTTTCCCAATCTATCGCCATTCAGATAATAATCTGCCTTCCTGTTTTTGCCTCACATTTATCCACATTATGCTGCATCTGCCATGTATTTGCCCACTCACTCAACCTGTCCAAATCACACTGGAGCTTCTCTGCATCCTCTTCACAGCTCACACTCCCACCCAGCTTTGTGTCATCTGCAAACTTGGATATATTACATTTAATTCCCTCATCTATATCATTAACATACATTGTGAATAGCTGGGGTCCTAGCACTGATCCCTGCGGTACCCCACTAGTCACTGCCTGCCACTCGGAAAAAGACCCGTTTATTCCTACTCTTTATTTCCTGTCTGCAACCAGTTCTCTATCCATGTCAGTACCTTACCCCCAATCCCATATGCTTTACCTTTGCACGCTAATCTCTTATGTGGGACCTTATCAAAAGCCTTCTGAAAGTCCAAATACACCACATCCATTGGTTCTCCCTCATCTATTCTACTAGTTACATCCTCAAAAAATTTCAGTAGATTTGTCAAGCATGATTTCCCTTTCGTAAATCCATGTTGACTTTGTCTGATCCTGTCACTGTTTTCCAACTGCTCTGCTATTACATCTTCATGTTTTCACATATATCCCTGAACTCATCATTGGCAAATTTCCCTCCATTATCAATCAGAAATTTCCTATCCATTTATCCATAATGTTGTCTAGAATCACCCTTTTGCCCTTACTATTTATTATTGTATAAAGAGTAAATCTAGTTGCTAGGTCTATAAAATGTAGAATGAAAATATTCTTGTCTTTGTCCCATACTTTTAAATCATTGGCAACTAGCTCATTAAAGTCACATGTCAATGGAAGGCTGACAATAGGACATGGTGTCCTCCGATATGTTTTACAAATTTTGCACTTTTCACTAATCTCTTCTATTATCTTTGTATACCGGGCAGCACAGTGGCGCAGTGGTTAGCACCGCAGCCTCACAGCTCCAGCAACCCAGGTTCGCTTCTGGTACTGCCTGTGTGGAGTTTGCAAGTTCTCCCTGTCACTGTGTGGGTTTCCACCAGGTACTCTAGTTTCCTCCCACAGCCAAAGACTTGCAGGTTGATAGGTAAATTGGCCATTGTAAATTGCCCCTCGTGTAGGTATGTGGTGGGGATGTGGTAGGGAATATGGAATTAATGTAGGATTAGTATAAATGGGTAGTTGTTGGTCAGCACAGACTTGGTGGGCCAAAGGGCCTGTTTCAGTGCTGTATCACTCTATCACTACTCTTCATCAATCACACCTGTATCCTTTAGTAGGGTTTTTAATCTCTCACAAGAAGAGTGAGCAAATTGTCTGTGTAACTTTAAGACAATTTGCCTTTTATCTCTGATTTGTAACATCTGATGCCATCAATCTAACTCTGACTAGAAATATCAGATTTTGTTAAGGGGCTACAATAATGCCCTGACTGGGTAAATTGCAAATTCACTGACTTCCCCAAAACAATTGCCTTATCATACTCCATATCAAGTTTCATCTGTGCCTTTTTATTGAAGGTTTACTCAACAGTAAAGGTATCTCACTGGAGACTACATCAGTACTGATAAAGTGGCTTACGCAGCTATTTTACATGGAATTACTATTCTCTTCAGTGACTTCAATGTGTTGTCATCACCAAACCTAAAGCTGGTAGTACTTTTATACTCCTTAACCTTGCGTCGATCTTCACTACTTTGTGAATCCAGATAACACTGTAACCAATCAGTTCCACATACTATCGACATACAAGCACTATCCAGTACCACACAGTTGAACGAATCCACAACTAACACATTCATCACAGGACTAAAACTTGTGGCTAGTACAATTCGTTCAGGTTTATCAGTATCTTCAGCCTCAGAATTCTTTGTGTTATGTGTTATTTCAAAGACTCTGCCCCCTCTGTTTAGGGCCGCTCATTGCATAATGATACTTTGGGCTGAATTTTACACCACCCCAAAGAGCGGGATGGTGGCAGCGTAAAATGGAGCGGGAGGCTCCGGGAGGCCTTCCCAATCCGCTCCCACCTCCGCTGCTACTTTACACAGGGCAGTGGTGGTGAAAACAGCCCACCCACCCCGGCCAATCAAGGCCCTTAAGTGGCCACTTGTTTCCCAGGAATTTTTTTAAGACCACGTACATTTGGTCCAACAGGGAGTATTTGTCCAAGAACCGAACCCCAGTTAGAAGCAGGAGCCTGACCATATGTGACACTCTAGCACAACCTAGCAATTTAAAAGCTCGCACTGAACCAGGAATCTCCAAATTGAATTTCTTCAATCTTTTATACAGTTTGTTAAAGTCCATGATATTTTCCTCCATTAAATAACTATCTGTTCTCTGAAATCTATCAAAGTCTCATGCCTCATACACATTCAATAGATCATCTTTCTTGTAAATTTTATTCAAGAATTCTAACAGCATCCATTCACAAAACACTTTATTTCTGATTTTACTTTTGGTAGGAAGTGACAACACCAAGGCCACACCTTGTTTCTTTTTTGGTAGAAATGTAACCCGTGTCCACATATCCACTTCATTCTTCCACTGGCCATATGGTTCAGACTCCGGAGGGTAAGCATGCCCTGAGAATTTGCACTTGCTTTCTGCCATACCTTCCACAATGGCCCTTTGAGACTTTAGTTTTCTATCCAAAAAAAATGTCCTATTTTCCAACCTTCAGCTTTAGACAACCATCCTCTGCTACCATGTTAAACTTCAGAAAGTTTGTTATGGAAGGATCAGGCTGGAGCCTATATTTACTCAGTTTCACATTTATTGTTCAGAATAAAAGGATTACAAACATGTAGCTCCTCAGTGTCTGCTTTTAAGTGCTCAATTAAATCCCCAATTAACTCCCTTCACTTGCATATAATCACACAATTAACAAGGAGTTCCTCAGGGTTGTGTCCCAGGCCTAACCATCAACGCTTCATCAATGACCTTCCCTCCATCAGAGGGTCAGAAGTGGGGATGTTTACTGATGATTGCACAATGTTCAGCACCATTCACAACTCCTCAGATACTGAAGCAGCACTTGTCCAGAAGCAGCAAGACCTGGACAACATCCAGACTTGGGCTGATAAGTGGCAAGTAACATTCGTGTCACACAAGTGACCATCTCAAACAAGAGAGAATCTAAACATCTCCTATTGATGTTCAATAGTATTTCCATCGTTGAATCCCCATTATCAACATCCTGGGGGGTTACCATTGACCAGAAACTGAATGGGACCAGGCACATAAATAGTGTGGCTACAAGAACAGGTCAGAGGCTAGGAATTCTGCAATGAGTTACTCACCTCCTGACTCCCCAATGCCTGCTCATCATCTACAAGACACAAGTCAGGAGTGTGATGGAATACTCACCATTTGCCTGGATGGGTGCAGCTCCAACAAAGCTCAATAAGCTTGACACCATCCAGGACAAAGCAGCCCACTTGATTGGCACCCCATGCACCACCTTCACCACCGATGCACAGTGGCAGCAGTGTGTACCATCTGCATGATGCACTGCAACAGCTCAGATGCATGGAAACATCACCACCTGCAAGTTCCCCTCCAAGCCACGCACCATCCTGACTTGAAACTATATTACTATTCCTTTATTGATGCTGGGTCAAAATACTGGAACTCCCTTCCTAATAGCACTGTTGGTGTATCTACACCCAAGGATACAGCAGTTTAAGAAGGCAGCTCACCGCCACTTTCTCAAGGGCAATTAGGATGAGCAATAAATGCTGGCCTAGCCAACAACACCCACATCCCATGAACGAATAAATAAAAAAAAATAGTCCCAACATTTTGTGCAAAATTGAAGTGATGGTGTTGGTAAAAGTACAAAGAGTGTAGATATTTAGAAGACTGATGATTGGACTTGCTCCATTTGAAGAATACATTCAGAACAAATATTAATGTGCCTTTTAAAGACTCAACAAGATAGCTAGATTTATACAGGATGTGCAAACATGTGAACAAATCTTGAACTTTGTACAACCTAAGAAATAGATGAATAAGCAGACCACCACCTGTGCTAAGTAGAATGATAAGCAAAGTAGAGCATTCACGACCTACTCTGACCACAGAGATGAAGGGCTTAGCAGGTTTCTTTGGCATCGGTGTAAATAGTCTCCATGAAATGCTTGGTCTCATGCTTAGAAGAGATGGTTTGCCACTCAAGATTGCTGTGCTCATCCGACAGGTATCACAAGCTTAAAGACATGAAAGCTACAAAGAAAATCTGCTGGATCATTGGGAAAGTTCATCTTGACTTTATAGTTAACTAATACTTCAACAGAAATAACGTATTGAATATAAATGCCTCAGCTCACAGGAAAGAGTCAGACGTGATGTGAGTGCAAACTGGCAATTCTTTCTTTTCTTTTGGGCCTCCTTGTCTCGAGAGACAATGGATACGCGCCTGGAGGTGGTCAGTGGTTTGTGAAGCAGCGCCTGGAGTGGCTATAAAGGCCAATTCTGGAGTGACAGGCTCTTCCACAGGTGCTGCAGAGAAATTTGTTTGTCGGGGCTGTTGCACAGTTGGCTCTCCCCTTGCGCCTCTGTCTTTTTTCCTGCCAACTACTAAGTCTCTTCGACTCGCCACAATTTAGCCCTGTCTTTATGGCTGCCCGCCAGCTCTAGCGAATGCTGGCAACTGACTCCCACGACTTGTGATCAATGTCACACGATTTCATGTCGCGTTTGCAGACGTCTTTATAGCGGAGACATGGACGACCGGTGGGTCTGATACCAGTGGCGAGCTCGCTGTACAATGTGTCTTTGGGGATCCTGCCATCTTCCATGCGGCTCACATGGCCAAGCCATCTCAAGCGCCGCTGACTCAGTAGTGTGTATAAGCTGGGGGTGTTGGCCGCTTCAAGGACTTCTGTGTTGGAGATATAGTCCTGCCACCTGATGCCAAGTATTCTCCGAAGGCAGCGAAGATGGAATGAATTGAGACGTCGCTCTTGGCTGGCATACGTTGTCCAGGCCTCGCTGCCATAGAGCAAGGTACCGAGGACACAGGCCTGATACACTCGGACTTTTGTGTTCCGTGTCAGTGCGCCATTTTCCCACACTATCTTGGCCAGTCTGGACATAGCAGTGGAAGCCTTACCCATGCGCTTGTTGATTTCTGCATCTAGAGACAGGTTACTGGTGATAGTTGAGCCTAGGTAGGTGAACTCTTGAAGCACTTCCAGAGCGTGGTCGCCAATATTGATGGATGGAGCATTTCTGACGTCCTGCCCCATGATGTTCGTTTTCTTGAGGCTGATGGTTAGGCCAAATTCATTGCAGGCAGCCGCAAACCTGTCGATGAGACTCTGCAGACACTCTTCAGTGTGAGATGTTAAAGCAGCATCGTCAGCAAAGAGGAGTTCTCTGATGAGGACTTTCCGTACTTTGGACTTCGCTCTTAGACGGGCAAGGTTGAACAACCTGCCCCCTGATCTTGTGTGGAGGAAAATTCCTTCTTCAGAGGATTTGAACGCATGTGAAAGCAGCAGGGAGAAGAAAATCCCAAAAAGTGTGGGTGCGAGAACACAGCCCTGTTTCACACCACTCAGGATAGGAAAGGGCTCTGATGAGGAGCCACCATGTTGAATTGTGCCTTTCATATTGTCATGGAATGAGGTGATGATACTTAGTAGCTTTGGTGGACATCCGATCTTTTCTAGTAGTCTGAAGAGACCACGTCTGCTGACGAGGTCAAAGGCTTTGGTGAGATCAATGAAAGCAATGTAGAGGGGCATCTGTTGTTCACGGCATTTCTCCTGTATCTGACAAAGGGAGAACAGCATGTCAATGGTCGATCTCTCTGCACGAAAGCCACACTGTGCCTCAGGGTAGACGCGCTCGGCCAGCTTCTGGAGCCTGTTCAGAGCGACTCGAGCAAAGACTTTCCCCACTATGCTGAGCAGGGAGATTCCACGGTAGTTGTTGCAGTCACCGCGGTCACCTTTGTTTTTATAGAGGGTGATGATATTGGCATCGCGCATGTCCTGGGGTACTGCTCCCTCGTCCCAGCACAGGCATAGCAGTTCATGTAGTGCTGAGAGTATAGCAGGCTTGGCACTCTTGATTATTTCAGGGGTAATGCAGTCCTTCCCAGGGGCTTTTCCGCTGGCTAGAGAATCAATGGCATCACTGAGTTCCGATTTGGTTGGCTGTATGTCCAGCTCATCCATGACTGGTAGAGGCTGGGCTGCATTGAGGGCAGTCTCAGTGACAGCATTCTCCCTGGAGTACAGTTCTAGGTAGTGCTCAACCCAGCGGTCCATCTGTTTGCATTGGTCAGTGATTATGTCCCCCGATTTAGATTTGAGGGGGGCGATCTTCTTGATGGTTGGCCCAAGAGCTCTCTTCATGCCATCATACATTCAATAGAGCTAGAATATTTACTCAGATTTCCTGTTCCCTTCTGGCACAACTCCCCACTGGAGAGTGGAATAGTTGAATTTACCGATCGCTCTCTCATTGTTGAATGACATTTTGCACTGACGGCTGCAGGATGCTGGTTGACAGACATCTTAAAGTGTGCTGTTTGTATATAGGCCACACATGGCGCTGGAAACACTACATCAAAAACATTAAGAAGTCGAGTTCTGTTCGCTATCAATTTGCAAAGTGGTTCTATGAGGTCAAAGGTGAAGATGGCACCGAATGCAACAGTGGTGATGGTGAGGATAATGAGTGCGATGATAAGCGGGATATCAAAATGATGAAACAGGTGATAGCCTCAATATCATGCCTGTTCCAACTTCTAACCTTGCATCTTGTTTTAAAATTAGATCTATCCTCCAATTAATGTTAGTGGGGAATGTCGCCAACCTTTTCACAATGGCAAGCTTCAGACACGTCAGAGAGGAATGTGGGGAGGAACAGAGCTTAACGTTGGATTGTAGCTTATGGTGAAGCATAGCCTGCTCTTTACTGTGGAACACATCCAACTTCTAAAAATCTCCATTAGGAAGGGCATTGTTGATTGTGCAATGACCTGAATGGCTTGCTAGGCCATTTCATGAGGCAGTTAGGAGTTAACCACATTGCGGTGGGTCGGGAGCCATATGTTGGCCAGACCGGGTAATGATGGCAGATTTTTTTTCCTGAAGGACAATAGTGAACTAGATGGGTTTTTATGACAATCATTGATAGTTTCATGGCACCATTACTGAGTCTAGCTTTCAATTCCAAATTTTTATTAATTAATTGAATTCAAATTCCACCAGCTGCTGTGGTGGGATTTGAACCCGTGTCCCCAGGGCATTAGCCTGGGCCTCTGGATTACTAGTTCAATGACATTACCACTATGCCACCATCTCCCTTTAACATTAGCACAGCCGGTGGCACCATGATGTTTATGGTCCATTAAGGGAGTATTGGCGAACTATTTGTTTTGTTCATGAGGATAAAGGAGCATCGATGGAATAGTGCCAGGCTCCAGTGCTCATAGAACGCAAAGCTTCTTTCTTCAAAGATGGGCACATTTGGGATTTTCTTAAGCCCTGCTCCTGCTGTCATGGAAAAGCTATACATTGTTACTAGTTAGACCACAGCTGGAGTACTGCGTACAGTTCTGGTCACCGCACTATAGAAAAGATGTGATTGCCCTAGACGGTACAGAGGAGATGTACAAGCAAGTTGCCTGGACTGGAGAATTTTGATTGTGAGGAAAGATTGGATAGGCTAGGGCTGTTTTTTTTGGAACAGAGGAGGATGAGGGGAGACCTAATTAAAGTGTACAAAATGATGAGGGGTCTAGATAGTGTGGACAGGTACGCCCTATTGCGCTTGGTTAAGGGGTCCATAACCAGGGGGCATAGGTTTAGAGTAAGAGGTGGGAAGTTGAAGGGATTCAAGGGGAATTTTTTTCACCCAGAGGGTATTGGGGACCTAGAACTCACTGCCTGAAACATTAAAAAAATACTTGGATATGCACTTAAAGTGCTGTATCTACAAGGCTACGGACCAAGAGCTGGAAAGTGGGATTCGGCTAGATGGCTACTTGTCGGCTGGCATGGACTCAATGGGCCGAATGATCTCCTTCCCTGCTGTAAATTTCTATGATTGTGTTGTTGGAGCAATCGGTGACAAATGATTCCACCACGTGACTCTGAATCTGACCGTAGGACAATAAAATCTACACACATTGCACCATCAGCAATGACGACATCAATAAGCCCAAAACAAAAGCACTATCATTGAAGACAGCTGGCAGTGTGACCATCCGATTCTCAGCCAACCTGTTCTACGCTTGGCAACCTATGCTCTGTGGTGGCGTGAGAGATGTCACTCCCGTAGAGACGAAGAGGGTTCTTTCAGCAGCAGAATAATTTCTACAAAAGCTCAGTTTTAGTCCTGGTGATGACACTCCCTGCTTTCTCAAGAGTTTTTACACTGCTGTGAAATGTTCATCGACAAAAGCCCTGTTTGTTCAGTTGGTTGGATCTTTGATAGATTGTTATAATTAAAGTTTAAACAGTAGGGATTGTTTACTGGGCAGGTTATTGTCTGATTGTGTGGTTTTATATTTTTTATTTGGTGATTAATCTTCTGTTACCAGACATTAAAGCCATTGAGTTAATGCTTTTTTACAGTGTGTAGCGTTAGTGTGTGTTGTGGAAATTTTGGATGATATATGACCACTGTCATGGGGTTTTTATATTGTTCTTTGGCCACCATATTCTCTACCATGACTTTCCCACAGCTGACAGTCACATCCAGGTAAATCTGTTTGCACTGAGTCATTCTGTTTGTTGCTCATCTTGACAGAGCTATTGGACATACTGCTAAAGCAGCATAGGTACTGTGACAATAATAGATAGAAAAATACCACAGTCCATCTATTATCACCTTCTACACTCCTGGTATTCACTAATCCAATAACGAGGGAGCATTCGCATCACCTTTTGGGTTATCTTAGTATCGTCCAAGAGAATAGTATGAAGTAGTGAAAGGATATGCAGTCTGCCAGATGAATGCTGCTTCCAAGGCTATAATCATCTTTCTGCCAGCCAATAGCCCTATACAGCAGGAAGATTTTATGGGCTCCCATAACCCATATAATGAGAGGACATCACCTACTGCTACTTGACATGAGTTCCACTGGATGTCAACTCAGAATTCAAAACTGGAGCTCTAGGCCGGAATTGTACACCCCCCGCAGGAGCGGGTTGGAGGCTGGGGTGGGCATAAAATTGAGTGGGAGGCGGAGGTGTTGTTCCCATCGCCTTCCCACCCCCACTACTATTTTAGGAGCGCCAGCAGTGGTGACAGACAGCCAGCCCGCCCAGGGCCAATTAAGGACCCCAAGTGGCCAATTAATTGCCACTTAAGGGCATCCGCCCGCTACCACTGTGGCATGCAGACAACTCAGCACCTCAGGAGGCTGCCCAGTAAAACCTAGAGGACTCCTTGCGGGCTGGGAGGGGCCCTCCTGATTTGGCGGCCTGTGCCTCATGGAGGGCGCCCCCCCCCCCCCCACCACCCACGAACGGCACAAGACGCCCCTACTGCAGCACATTTTTTTATTCGTTCATGGGGTGTCGCTGGCTATGCCAGCATTTATTGCCCATCCCTAATTGCCTTAGAGAAGATAGTGGTGAGCTGCCTTCTTGAACCACTGAAGTCCATGTGGGGTCGGTACACCCACAGTGTTGTTAGGAAGGGAGTTTCGAGATGTTGACCCAGCAACAGTGAAGGAAAAGGCAATATAGTTCCAAGTCAGGGGATAATGCTTGGAGGGGAACTTGCAGGTGGTGATGTTCCCATGCATCTTCTGCCCTTGTCCTTCTAGGTGGTAGAGGACGCGGGTTTGGAAGGTGCTGTCTAAGGAGCCTTGGTGAGTTGCTGCAGTGCATCTTGTAGATGGTACACACTGCTGCCACTGTGCATCGGTGGTGAAGGAGTGAATGTTGAAGGTGGTACATGGGGTGCCAATCAAGTGGGCTGCTTTGCTCTGCATGGTGTTGATCTCTTGAGTGTTGTTGGAGTTGCACCCATCCAGGCAAGTGGAGAGAATTCCATCACACTCCTGACTTGTGTCTTGTAGATGGTGGACAGGGGAGTCATGAGGTGAGTTACTCGCTGCAGAATTCCTAGCCTCTGACCTGCTCTTCGAACCACAGTATTTATTTGTATGGCTACTCCAGTTCAGTCTTTGGTCAATGGTAATCTCCAAGATGGTGAGGGATTCAGTGATAGTAATGCCATTGAATGTCAAGGGGATATGGTTAGAATCTCTCTTGTTTGAGATGGCCATTGCCTGGCACTTGTGTGGCATGAATGTTACTTGCCACTTATCAGCCCAAGCCCGGATATTGTCCAGGTCTTGCTCCATTTCTACACATACTGCTTCAGTATCTGAGGAGTTGCGAATGGTGCTGAACACTGTGCAATCATCAGAGAACATCCCCATTTCTGACCTTATGATTGAAGGAAGGTCATTGATGAAGCAGCTGAAGATGGTTGGGCCTAGGACACTACCCTGAGGAACTCCTGCAGTGATGTCCTGGAGCTCAGATGATTGACCTCCAACAATCACAACCATCTTCCTTTGCGCTAGGTATGTCTCCAACCAGCAGCGAATTTTTCCCCATTTCTATTGACTCCAGTTTTGCTCGGGCTCCTTGATGCCATACTCAGTCAAATACTGCCTTGATGTCAAGGGCAGTCACTGTCACCTCACCTCTTGAGTTCAGCTCTTTTGTGCATGTTTGAACCAAGGCTGTAATGAGGTCAGGAGCTGAGTGGCCCTGGCGGAAACCAAACTGAGCATCACTGAGCAGGTTATTGCTAAGCAAGTGCCGCGTGATAGCACTGTCAACGACACCTTCTATCACTCTACTGATGATTGACAGTAGACTGATGGGGCAGTAATTAGCCAGGTTAGATTTGTCCTGCTTTTTCCATACAGGACATACCTGGGCAATTTTCCACATTGCCGGGTAGTTGCCAGTGTTGTAGCTGTGCTGGAACAGCTCAGCTAAGGGCACGGCAATTCCGGAGCACAGGTCTTCAGTACTATTGTCGGAATGCTGCAGGGCCGATAGCCTTTGCAGTATCCAGTGCCTTCAATTGTTTCTTGATATCACGTGGAGTGAATTGAATTGGCTGAAGACTGGCATCTGTGATGCTGGAGACTTCAGGAGGAGGCAGAGATGGATCACCCACTCGGCACTTCTGGCTGAAGATTGTTGCAAATGCTTCAGCCTTATCTTTTGCATTGATGTGCTGGGCTTCCCCTATCATTGAGGACGGGGATACTTGTGGAGCCACCTTCTTCTGTTAATTGTATAATGGTCCACCTCCATTCATAACTGGATGTGGCAAGACTGCAGAGCTTAGATCTGATCCGTTGGTTATGGGATCGCTTCGCTCTGTCTATCGCATGCTGCTTCTGCTGTTTGGCACATAAGTAGCATGATAGTGTTAGGAGCATGTGGAGTGCAAGTGATGGCAATGGACAGGCACTTGTAAGTCACATCTGCAGCCAGGAGGAACCATTTGACACACAGCACAGGGAAGGAGGTCCCCCCCTCCCATTCCCTGGTTCCACAAAGACTCCCCTTGGACTGTGCCACACCTGGGCAGGGCTCAAGGCAAAGGAAGCTGAAAGCTGATAGGTTGAGCTGTTGACTGGCAGGAGTGGGGCATTTGACTGACAGGCCTGGGGTCATATCATGGCAGGCGCACACACTGCTTCCCCTTTTCCTCCTGGGATGCTTTACTAGAGTTGAGTTGGGGCTTAGAACGGGAGGATCTGCAGACAGGGAAACTCAGACCAAACATCACGTCAAGATTTGACAGTTACTCAATTCATTAGAACCTGAATAGAGCCTTTGAACGTGGAAGGGAAAAGATCATTTCAAAAAGAATTGGCTGCGTCATGGGAGAGCAGAGAGGCAGTCGGCAGAGCTGGGAGGACTCCGAACTGGAGCGGGAGCTATAAATCAAGACCAGTGCTCTAGGCCCACACTCACCTGGAAGACTGGAGAGGCAGTCTGGCTGTGTCAGCAGCTGCAGCTGGAGAATGGTACATGCTGGGTTTGAAAAGTGAATAAAAACTAACAGTAACAAACTAGTTGGTTCGTGAATAACATCTGTTAGATAGAGCCTGTAAATAGCTGAAAAATCAGAGAAAAAAAGTCCTTTCTTTAACCCTCAAATAGTTACATTATAAGTGGTAAGGTGAGTATTACTAAGGTTTTAGCTGCTGTAATTTATTAGTAATTACTAATTAGAAAGTGCTGCTTGGACAGACTGTGAAGCTGTGAGTTTGTGCTTGAGGGAGTTCAGTGACAAGGGGAAGGAGGTGGTCTTTGGTCTTTATCTTTTCTTTTCTGCCCTTTCAGCCTCCATGGTACAGGGGAAGAAGCTGACTGGCGAGTAACTGGTAAGTTATTCTACTTATTACACTAGCAATAATTAGTTTGTAAAGCTAAGGTTTGATAGGGCAGCTTGGCGGGGTGGAATGTGCCTCCTGTGGAAAGTCGTGGATGCATGCACCATGTGACCTTGACAAACACATCTGCAAGAATTGTCACCAGCTGCAGAAGCTTGAGCTCCAGGTTTCGAAACTCAAGCAGCGGCCAGAGTCACTGTGGTGCATCCATGAGACAGAGAACTACATGGATAGCATGTTTAGGGTGGTGGTCACACCAGAGGTTGAGAATGTGCAGGCAGATAGGGAATGGGTGACCGCCAGGCAGTCTAAGAGACCGGCAGGTAGTGCAGGAGTCCCCTGAGTTGATCTCACTTGCTAACCAGTTTTATAGTTTGGATGCTGGTTAGGGCGTGGGTTCGTCGGGGGAGTGCAGCAAGAACCAAGTCCATGGCACCCATGGTCCTGCTGCACAGGAGGGAAGGAAGAAGAGTGGAAAGGTAATAGTGACTGGGGATTCGTTAGTTAGAGGAACATATAGGCATTTCTGCGGCCACATACGTGACACCAGGATGGTGTGTTGCCTCCCTGGTGCTAAGGTCAAGGATGTCACAGAGCGGCTGCAGGACATTCTTCTGGGGTAGATTGAACAGCCAGAGGTCATGGTCCACATTGGTACCAATGACATAGGTAAGAAGAGGGATGAGATCCTGAAAGCAGAATTTAAGGCATTAGGAAAGAAATTAAAAAGCAGTTCTTTTGGGCCTCCTTATCTCGAGAGACAATGGATACGCGCCTGGAGGTGGTCAGTGGTTTGTGAAGCAGCGCCTGGAGTGGCTATAAAGGCCAATTCTGGAGTGACAGGCTCTTCCACAGGTGCTGCAGAGAAATTTGTTTGTTGGGGCTGTTGCACAGTTGGCTCTCCCCTTGCGCCTCTGTCTTTTTTCCTGCCAACTACTAAGTCTCTTCGACTCGCCACAATTTAGCCCTGTCTTTATGGCTGCCCGCCAGCTCTGGCGAATGCTGGCAACTGACTCCCACGACTTGTGATCAATGTCACACGATTTCATGTCGCGTTTGCAGACGTCTTTATAACGGAGACATGGTGCATGCACCATGTGACCTTGACAAACACATCTGCAAGAATTGTCACCAGCTGCAGAAGCTTGAGCTCCAGGTTTCGAAACTCAAGCAGCGGCCAGAGTCACTGTGGTGCATCCATGAGACAGAGAACTACATGGATAGCATGTTTAGGGTGGTTGTCACACCAGAGGTTGAGAATGTGCAGGCAGATAGGGAATGGGTGACTGCCAGGCAGTCTAAGAGACCGGCAGGTAGTGCAGGAGTCCCCTGAGTTGATCTCACTTGCTAACCAGTTTTATAGTTTGGATGCTGGTTAGGGCGCGGGTTCGTCGGGGGAGTGCAGCAAGAACCAAGTCCATGGCACCCATGGTCCTGCTGCACAGGAGGGAAGGAAGAAGAGTGGAAAGGTAATAGTGACTGGGGATTCGTTAGTTAGAGGAACATATAGGCATTTCTGCGGCCACATACGTGACACCAGGATGGTGTGTTGCCTCCCTGGTGCTAAGGTCAAGGATGTCACAGAGCGGCTGCAGGACATTCTTCTGGGGTAGATTGAACAGCCAGAGGTCATGGTCCACATTGGTACCAATGACATAGGTAAGAAGAGGGATGAGATCCTGAAAGCAGAATTTAAGGCATTAGGAAAGAAATTAAAAAGCAGTAATCTCAAGATTACTCCCAGTGCCACATGTTAGTGAGCATTGGAATAGGAGGATTAAGCAATTTACCACGTGGCTTGAGAATTGGTGCAGGAGGGAGGACATCAGATTTCTGAGGCATTGGGATCTGTTCTGGGGTAGGTGGGACCTGTACATGGACGGGTTGCACTTTAGCAGGACTGGGACTAATATCCTTGCAGGGAGATTTACTAGTGCTGTGGGGGAGGGTTTAAACTAAATTGGCAGAGGGTTAGGAACCTCAGAGGGAGCTCAGATTGAAGGGAAGCAAAACTGGTAGCAGAAAGCAGAAAGTGAAATTAGAAGGCAGGTCAGGCAATATAACCCTCCCCAGGTTGCATATGAAAGTAACGGAATCTGCTGTGCCACTACCAGTATAGGATACACAATGACACCTGGTGCCCCATCCGTCATTTAAGCCTCCGATGGAGGTTCAGTTTTTGCAGGAAAGGATAATCCCTATCTGGGATCATACCTCCGTGAACCTCACTGTAGGCAGTGCCCTCCCAAACCTCCAAGAATATATAGCCCACTTTGGATATGATATTCCATCCCTGCCCGAGCACCTCACAAAATTGGTGAAGGAGGTGGAACTGTCTCAAAAGCACTATTTTATTTTTTTATTTTATTTAGAGATACAGCACTGAAACAGGCCCGTCAGCCCACCGAACCTGTGCCGACCAACAACCACCCATTTATACTAACCCTACAGTAATCCCATATTCCCTATCACCTACCTACACTAGGGGCAATTTACAACAGCCAATTTACTTATCACCTGCAAGTCTTTGGATGTGGGAGGAAACCAGAGCACCCGGCGAAAACCCACGCAGACACAGGGAGAACTTGCAAACTCCGCACAGGCAGTACGCAGAATCGAACCCGCGTCCCTGGAGCTGTGAGGTTGCGGTGCTAACCACTGCGCCACTGTGCCGCCCGTATTACACTCTTAAACAGAGGAACAGAGACACGGGGGATGATATTAGGGAAATAGCCTCCCCACCCTGGTGGGATATTGGTTTCAATATTGAAATTCCCTCCTGGATTCAAATTGCTTCGCATGTGTTGGTGATTGTACAAATGATTATAATATTGTATGTGTTAAGATTGTCGTGTAAACTGAAACGAAAAACCAAAAGGCAAAACATGGGGAAATGGATAATGGATTCTGATGTATAGATCGTCATTTGGCTAAGGCTTACAATTCTCATAAAGCAACAGAAGATTTCCTTGGAGGATTGGGAGCAGTTTAGAATTCAGCAAAGGAGGACCAAGGGGTTGATTAAGAAGTGGAAAATAGAGTACGAGAGCAAGCTTGCGGGGAACATAAAAACTGACTGTAAAAGTTTCTATAGGTATGTGAAGAGAAAAAGATTGGTGAAGACAAATGTAGGCCCCTTACAGTCAGAAACAGGGGAATTTATTATGGGGAACAAAGAAATGACTGACCAACTAAATGCATACTTTGGTTCTGTCTTCACAAAGGAGGACACAAATATCATACTAGAAATGTTGGGGAACACAGGGCTTAGTGAGAGGGAGGAACTGAAGAAATCAGTATTAGTAGAGAAATGGTGTTGGGGAAATTGATGGGATTGAAGGCTGATAAATCCCCAGGGCCTGATGGTATGTATCCCAGAGTACTTAAGGAAGTGGCCCTAGAAATAGTGGATGCATTGGTGCTCATCTTCCAAGATTCTATAGACTCTGGAACAGTTCCTACAGATTGGAGGTACCTAATGTAACCCACAATTTAAAAAGGGAGGTAGAAAGAAAGCAGGGAATTATAGACCAGTCAGCCTGACGTCGGTACTGGGGAAAATTCTAGAGTCCAATATCAAAGATTTTTTTTAAAATTTTATTTAGAGATACAGCATTGAAACAGGCCCTTCAGCCCATTGAGTCTGTGCCAACCAACCACCCATTTATACTAATCCTACATTAACCCTATATTCTCTACCACATCCCCACCATTCTCCTACCACCTACCTACTCTAGGGACAATTTACAATGGCCAATTTTACCTATCAACCTGCAAGCCTTTGGCTGTGGGAGGAAACTGGAGCACCCGGCGGAAACCCACGTAAACACAGGGAGAACTTGCAAACTCCACACAGGCAGTACCCAAAACTGAACCCAGGTTCCTAGAGCTGTGAGGCTGCGGTGCTAACCACTGCGCCACTATGCCGCCCATTTTATAGCAGAGCACTTGGAGAACAGTGGTAAAATCAGGCAGAGTCAGCACGAATTTACGAAAGGGAAATCATGCTTGACAAATCTACTAATCTATTAAAGGGGGGAGATGTGGGATTGGAATTCCTCCCCCCTCCCCCAACTGGACTTTAAAATTGGACTTTGGGAAGTATGGGGAAGGAACCCCAAACTCCACAGACACTAGTACTGTGAATGAGAGCCAAAACGCAACACAAAGCACACTGCGGCAGGCTGCATTCTGATGAGTCAGTTTTCAAACATCACAACAGAACTGATACTGTTAAAGGACTGGAATTTGGGAAATTATCATAATAGTGACACAGGATAACTGCCCTCATGTTAAGTAATTGGGGAGGCCATTGTTACAACTAACTGGCCCCAGAGCACAGCATTCACTCCTGTCAAGACAGGAGAGAAGCCTTTTTCATGGATATTAGCTTTGGAGCCTGGATTACCTCACCTTGGTGGAATTCATTGTTCTCGGTCAGGGAAATCACATCAGCACTAAATGGATCTGTCTGGACCAGGCAGGTAACAGAGGAAAGAGATTAAAAGGTGCTAAGAGCTGACCATCCAGCAGGATGGCTTCAAGAGATGTGTTCATGATATTTCGATAAGGATAATCATAAAAATGACAAAATCATCACCCTCTATAAAAACAAAGGTGACCGCGGTGACTGCAACAACTACCGTGGAATCTCCCTGCTCAGCATAGTGGGGAAAGTCTTTGCTCGAGTCGCTCTAAACAGGCTCCAGAAGCTGGCCGAGCGCATCTACCCTGAGGCACAGTGTGGCTTTCGTGCAGAGAGATCAACCGTTGACATAAAAACAAGAAATGCTGGAACCACTCAGCAGGTCTGGCAGCATCTGTGAAAAGAGAAGCAGAGTTAACGTTTCGGGTCAGTGACCCTTCTTTGGAACACGACCATTGACATGCTGTTCTCCCTTCGTCAGCTACAGGAGAAATGCCGCGAACAACAGATGCCCCTCTACATTGCTTTCATTGATCTCACCAAAGCCTTTGACCTCGTCAGCAGACGTGGTCTCTTCAGACTACTAGAAAAGATTGGATGTCCACCAAAGCTACTAAGTATCATCACCTCATTCCATGACAATATGAAAGGCACAATTCAGCATAGCGGCGCCACATCAGACCCCTTTCCTATCCTGAGTGGCGTGAAACAGGGCTGTGTTCTCGCACCTACACTGTTTGGGATTTTCTTCTCCCTGCTGCTCTCACACACGTTCAAGTCTTCAGAAGAAGGAATTTTCCTCCACACAAGATCAGGTGGCAGGTTGATCAACCTTGCCTGCCTAAGAGCGAAGACCAAAGTACGGAAAGTCCTCATCAGGGAACTCCGCTTTGCTGACGATGCTGCATTAACATCTCACACTGAAGAGTGTCTGCAGAGTCTCATCGACAGGTTTGCGGCTGCCTGCACCGAATTTGGCCTAACCATCAGCCTCAAGAAAACGAGCATCATGGGACAGGACGTCAGAAATGCTCCATCCATCAATATCGGCGACCACGCTCTGGAAGTGGTTCAAGAGTTCCCCTACCTAGGCTCAACTATCACCAGTAACCTGTCTCTCGATGCAGAAATCAACAAGTGCATGGGAAAGGCTTCCACTGCTATGTCTAGACTGGCCAAATGGCGCACTGACACAGAACACAAAAGTCCGAGTGTATCAAGCCTGGGTCCTCACTACCTTGCTCTAAGGCAGCGAGGCCTGGACAACGTATGTCAGCCAAGAGCAACGTCTCAATTCATTCCATCTTCGCTGTCTCCGGAGAGTCCTTGGCATCAGGTGACATGACCGCATCTCCAACACAGAAGTCCTCGAGGCGGCCAACATCCCCAGCTTATACACGCTACTGAGTCAGCGGCGCTTGAGATGGCTTGGCCATGTGAGCCGCATGGAAGATGGCAGGATCCCCAAAGACACATTGTACAGCGAGCTCGCCACTGTTATCAGGCTGTCCATGTCTCCGCTTTAAAGACGTCTGCAAACACGACATGAAGTCCTGTAACATTGATCACAAGTCGTGGGAGTCAGTTGCCAACGATCGCCAGAGCTGGTGGACAGCCATAAAGGCGGGGCTAAAGTGTGGCGAGTCGAAGAGACTTAGCAGTTGGCAGGAAAAAAGACAGAAGTGCAAGGGGAGAGCCAACTGTGTAACAGCCCCGACAACCAATTTTTTCTGCAACACCTGTAGAAGAGTCTGTCACTCTAGTATTGGCCTTTATAGCCACTCCAGGCGCTGCTCCACAAACCACTGCACCTCTAAGTGCTTACCCATTGTCTCCCAAGACAAGGAGGCCAAAGAAGAAGAAGGCACAGCAGTTACGTGAAGGAGGACGGGGACATCTCAGGTCCAGGCCTACAATCAACATTGGTAATGACTAGCCGCGTGGGTGATTGTCAGTTTTTCAGTCAAATCTTGAAGCGGTTTGTACTGTGGGGGCTGCAGTCGAGAAGGAGAGCCAGAAAAGGTCAACCTTGCTTGTGGACCTACAATTCTCACCAGAAGGACCAACTGCCTGGAGGCTTGTATGTTATCAGCCAAATCCAAGGGGTATATGGGGCCGAGAGTTATAAAAGAATTTTAAGTGTAGCAACCAAATCCTGGGGGCTTGGGTTTTGAATTGAGTGAATTTGGGGCAAAAACTTGGGGTTTTGCCTGTGGTTTTTTTTCAAAAAGGTTTCTTTGAAAAGTCCTGGGGGCTTGTGTGCTTGGGTGAGCACTGAGGTTAAGTCTAAACTAAGGAACAGCAAGGGGCAGCAAACATTGGTGGGAGTTGTTTATCGGCCACCAAACTGTAATGGTAATGTTGGGCACGATATAAATCAGAAAATTAGAGCTGCATGTAGAATGGGCATTACAGTTATAACAGGTGACATCAATTTACATATAGATTGAGCAAACCTAATCAGCACTAATGCTGTGGAGGATGAATTCCTGGAGTGTGTACAAGATGGGTTTCTGGAGCAGTACGTTGAAGAACCAACTAGGGATTGGACTATTTTAGATTTAGTATTGTGCAATGAGAAACAGCTAATTAATAACCTTGCTGTAAAGGAGCTGTTAGGAAATAGTGACCACAATATGATGGAATTTGACATTAGTTTTCAAAGAGATATCGCTCATTCTGAAACTAGGGTCTTAATTCTGAACAAAGGAAACTACGAAGGTATGAAGGGTAAGTTAGCTATGGTGGATTGAGAAAACACACTAAAAGATTTGATGGTAGACAGGCAATGGCTAGTATTTAAATAAGTTTACATGGTTTACAACAAATATACATTCCTCTAAGTCACAAAAACCCAATAGGAAAGTTGAATCAACTGTGGCTAACAAAAGATGTTAAGTGGCTTATAAGGTCACCAGAAAAAGTGGTAAGCCCGAGGATTGGGGGCAATTTAGAGTCCAACAAAGGAGGACCAAGAAACTGGAAGAGAAAAAAGATTATGAAATTATGAGGAACTAAGAGTAATTAGTATCAATAAAGAGGTAGTACCCGAGAAACTAATTGGATTGAAAGATGATAAATCTCCTGGACCAGATGAGCTACATCCCAGAGTATTGAAGGAGATGGCTATAGAGATAGTAGATGCTTTGGTGGTTATCTTTCAAAATTCTATAGATTCTGGAAGGGTTCCTGCAGACCGGAAAGTAGAAAATGTAACCTCACTATTCAAGAAAGGAACAAGAGAGAAAATGGAGAACTACAGGCCTGTTAGTTTGACATCAATAGTAGGGAAAATGTTGGAATCTATTATAAAGGATGAGATAACTGGGCACTTGGAAAATAATGATGTGATTGAGCAGAGTCAACATGGATTTGTGAAAGGGAAATTATGTTCAACAAACCTGTTGGAGTTTTTTGAGGATGTTACTTGTAGCATAGATAAAGGATAACCAGTTGATGTGGTGTATTTGGATTTACAGAAGGCTTTTGATAAGGTCCCACACAGGAGGTTAGTAAACAAAATTAGAGCACAAGGGATTGGGGGTAATATACTGCTATGGATTGAGAATTGATTAACAGACAGAAAACAGGGAGGAGGAATAAATGGGTCATTCTTAGGGTGGCAGGCTGTTACTGGTGGGGTACTCCAAGGAACAGTGCTTGGGCCACAGCTGTTCACAATCTATATAAATGATTTGGATAGGGGGACCAATTGCAATATTTCTAAATTTGTGGATGACACCAAACTAGGAGGGAATGTGAGTTGTGAGGAGGATGCAAGGAGGCTTCAAGGGGAGTTGGGCAGGCTAAGTAAATGGGTAAGAACATGACAAATGGAATATAATGTGAATAAGGGTGAAGTCATCCACTTTGGTAAAAAAAAAGGCAAGAGTATTTCTTAAATAGTAAGAGGTTGGGAAGTGTTGATGTTCAAAGAGACCAGGGTGTCCTTGTTCATTAGTCACTAAAAGCTGGTATGCAGGTGCAGCAAGCAATTAAGATGGCAAATGGTATGTTGGCTTTCATTGTAAGGGGATTTGAGTACAGGAGTAAAGATGTATTGCTTCAATTGTATAGGCCTTGGTGAGATGGCACCTGGAATATTGTGTACAGTTTTGGTCTCCCTATCTAAGGAAGATATACTTTCCATAGAGGGAGTGCAACAGAGGTTCACCAGACTAATCCCTGGGATGGCAGGATTGTTTTATGAGGAGAGATTGCATAAACCGGGCCTGTATTCTATAGAGTTTCAAAGAATGAGAGGTGATCTCATTGAAACTTACAAAATTCTTACAGGGCGTGACAGGGTAAATGTGGATAGGATGTTTTCTCTGGCTGGTGAGTCTAGAACCCGGGGACACAGTCTCAGAATAAGGGGCAGGTCATTTAAGACTGAGATGAGGAGGAATTTCTTTATTCAGAGGGTGGTGAATCTGTGGAATTCTCGACCCCAGAGTGCTGTGGAAGCTCAATCATTGAGCATGTTCAAGTCAGAAATCAATAGATTATTGAATACGAACAATATCAAGGGATAGATAATGGCGAAAAATGTCTTAGAGGTATATAATCAGCTATGATCTGGTTGAATGGCGGAGCAGGGTTGATGGGCCGAATGGCCTACTCCCACTCCTATTTCCTGTGATCCTATGATCCTAGTCTTGGGTTGTAGCTTCACCAGGTTGACACCTCATTTTGAGTTATACCTGGTGCTGTTCCTGGCATGCCCTCCTGCACTCTTCATTGAACCAGCGTTGTTTTCCCAGCTTAATGGTAATGGTAGCGTGGGTATATGCCGGGCCATGAGATTACAGATTGTGCTTCAATACAATTCTGCTGCTGCTGATGGCCCACAGGGCCTCATCGATGCCCAGTTTCACATTGTTAGATCTGTTCAAAATCTATCCCATTTAGCACGGTGGTCGTGCCACACAACACAATGGAGGGTATCCTCAATGTGAAGACGGGACTTTGTCTCCACAAGAACAGTGTGGTGGTCATTCCTACCAATACTGTCATAGACAGATGCATTTGCGGCAGGCAGATTGGTGAGGATGAGGTCAAGTATGTTTTTCCCTCTTGTTGGTTCCCTCACCACCTGCCCTATACCCAGTCTAGCAACAACAACAATTTGCATTTATATAGTGTCTTCAATAAAGTAAAACGTCCCAAAGCACAAGATTGTAATCAGACAAAAAAATTGACACCAACTCAAAAAGGAAGCATTAGGGCTTTATTAGAGCATAGGTGGTATTATGGAGGTTCACAAGAGGAAGAGAAAACCAGGGAGTATGACAACTGGCCTCCTCATGTCAATTCCCTGTGACTGCTATGGGGCAGCATTGTCTAAGCTTGGGAGGTGGTAGGAGGAGATTGAATGCAGAGAAAAACTCAATAGTTTTTGAAAAGAACAGAAGATTGGTGTCTTATTAAGTGCTGGTTGTACTTACCAACAATGTTTCCTTCCCCCTTAATGTTTGGATTTATTTTTAGTTGTTGCAAGTGATTCTTTTCATTTTGCAGCTGTTGCTTTGAATAAGGAAAAATTAGACTTTCCAGTTTTCAGCTTTATCTGTGGGGTTATAGCTCTTACATAGAGCAGAACATTCTCTAACTTAACCAAAAATTAAATGTTTCCTTAAGTCTTTGGTGGGAGGAAACGATTGCAACCTATTGATTTAGAAAATGCTCACAGAGATCAGTCCATGATCATAAAATCATGGAATGATACAACATGGAAAGAGGCCTTTCAGCACATCATGCCTGTGTCAACTCTTTGAAAGAGCTATCCAATTAGCCCCACTACCCCCGATTCTTCCCTCAGAGCTCTGCAATTTTTTTCTTTTCAAGTATTTAGCCAATTCCCTTTTGCAAATTACTGCTTCCACCAACTTTTCAGGCATTGGCCTTTAGATCTTAACAGCACGCTGCACAAAAATTTGCATCTCTGTCCCCCACCATCCAAATTCTTTTGCCAATTATCTTATTAAAAGAATCCAACATCAGACATCAACAAATATTTGTTTTGCTGTACATTCAATCAGAATGATCATTCAGCAATGTAGCCTTATGGGGTGAATCGCTTAGCAAAGTGGAGTAGGTCTCTACTCACTTGATAATTTGCCTTTCATTCGGACTTCATTTCTTGTTGAAGATTGATCAGTTGAGCACAGAGGTCACTTGAAAAGTAATTTTGAAGTACCCAGGGGGAGAAACCCATAGCAACGACTGAAGCTGCACTTAAAACAAACAAAAGAGCATAAGGAATAGGAGCAGGAATAGGCCATTCGGCCCCTCGAGCCTATGCCACCATTCAGTAAATTCATGGCTGAACTTCTACATCAACTCCACTTTCCCGCCCTATCCCCAGTTCCCTTGATTCTCTTAGTGCCCAAAAATCTATTCATCTCAGTCTGAATATACTCAAGGACTGGGCATCCACATCCCTCTGGGATAGAAAATTCCAAAGATTCACGATTCTCTGAGTAAAGAAATTTCTCCATATCTCAGTGACCGACCAACCCCTTATTTTGGGACTATGACTCATTGTTCTAGACTCTCCAACCAGGGGAAACAGCATCTCAACATCTACCCCGTCAAGCTCTTTGATGTTAGTCTGATAGCAATTAAGAATTCATGGTTAAAATCTGAAGTGAAATGAGAACGG
The DNA here is from genome assembly GCF_036365525.1 of Heterodontus francisci. NCBI lineage: Eukaryota > Metazoa > Chordata > Chondrichthyes > Heterodontiformes > Heterodontidae > Heterodontus > Heterodontus francisci. The sequence goes on along the minus strand of NC_090397.1, from coordinate 15,494,174 downwards.
TCTTCTTGCGATTAATGTTGTCATAATGCAATGTAGTTAAGGGTGCCATAAAGTCTGTGTGAATTTCTAGCATTGGAAACAGTTGATGATACTTTATAACAATATTTATCTTATGAAGATTTTATTCAACTGCCCAGTGTCAACAGAATTATTTATTGGTCTCAAAAATGAAAAATTTGGAAATTTTCGGGTTGACATGGAAGTGATGATGAATTCCTGCTATATTCTTGTGTTCACTGTTTCCATGCAGGCATTATGCCAGCCTTAGCTCAGTGGTAGCACTCCTGCCTCTGCATTGCATGTCAGGGGTTCAACCTGCACTCCATGAGATTTGCATACTTAATCTTAGCTGACACTCCAGTGCAGTGTTGAGCAAGGGCTGCACTGTAGGAGTCACCACTATTGTTAAACTGAGGCTATGTCTGTCCCCTCAGATGAACACAAAAGATCCCATAACACTATTTGAAGAAGAGCAGGGGAGTTCTTCCCAATGTCCGGGCCAATACTTATCCATCAACCAAAATACTAAAACACTTTAATTGCTTACTTATCTGCCATATGTGGGCCCTTGCTGTGCAAAAATTCGCTGTGCCATTATCCCACATTACAATAGTGAGAAAACTTCAAAAACTAAGTAATTGGCCATCAAGCACTTTGGGATGCCCTGAGGTTGTAAAAGGTGCTATATAAATGTTAAATATTTCTTTTTTTTTAAAAATAGTGCACACAGAAATGTAGCATAAGTGAATTAAATGTTCATACATCAACTTCAAAGATTGGAGTTTCTACACTCACAAGTAGAAATTTAGAATATTGAAATATTATATACTTAGATTAGAGATACAGCACTGAAACAGGCCCTTTGGCCCACCAAGTCTGTGCCGACCATCAACCACCCATTTATACTAATCCTACACTAATCCCATATTCCTACCAAACATCCCCACCTGTCCCTATATTTCCCTACCACCTACCTATACTAGTGACAATTTATAATGGCCAATTTACCTACCAACCTGCAAGTCTTTTGGCTTGTGGGAGGAAACCAGAGCACCCGGAGAAAACCCACACAGACACAGGGAGAACTTGCAAACTCCACACGGGCAGTACCCAGAATCGAACCCAGGTCCCTGGAGCTGTGAGGCTGCAGTGCTAACCACTGCGCCGCAGAATGTCAGAATCAAAAACTTTGCTTGTTAAATTAGGCATTGCTTTGTACTTTAGACCCAAAACCTTGGGGACTGGGGAGGGTGTAATAAGTGTATTATCCTTGACGGAGGCTGGAATTTAGAGCAGAACCTGGATCTGTCAGAATCCCACCCCCTATAATAAGTGGTCGATCGGTGGTGGATTGGAAAGGGGAAAGTGATTGCTTCAAGTCCCGCCTCCGACACTGGCATGCAGCTTTGGTACTGCTTCTGCAGCCATTCCAAGACAATCTTGGAATTCCTCTTATTATGTCACCAAAAGGCCCAACAGACCTAGGCTAGCTGAGTGCTGAAGTAAGTTTCCGTACTGACCTGACTAAGGCCCTCAGTAATTCATCCAGAGGGGATCGAGTATTTTCATGTAATGGTCATATTTCCTTTGGCTGCTCCTCTCCACATCCATGAAGGTCTCTACACCCTCAGATTGTCCAGCAGCCATTCAGAGGCACCTCTGTTGTGCCCATACAGGCAAGAGCTGCTCAACTGAACCATGGAAAGGACCCTGTCCTTCGATTTTAGATTAGGATTTGTAATGTTATCACAGGAATCCTGGAATTTGTGCCTCTTGGTGTTTATCAGGTTTGAAACATATGTATTTTTCACCTCCATATTGAATATGTGTACAGGACCACTAGGAACTTAAAAGAATCGGCCTATATAATATTCTGCTTTTTTATTGTATTTTCAACTATGTTTTCTAATGCATTTGTTGTGCCTTAATTTTTAAACAATACCATGTTTTATTTTGTGATTTTTTTTTCCTTTCAAATCTTATGAAATTCTTGGTAGGAAATTGCTCCCAATCAGGCACAACAATTCATCCACTGTGAAGGAAGTGCCTTTTCCCAGTTCTTTGTATTTCATAGTAAGAATTCCAGAATGTCCATATAGACAGCACCAAGGGATTTCCTCCAAACTGCAGATATTTTTTCAGAGGCCAGGCAGAACATTTGGGAAAATAAACACTTGTGTTTATATAAGGAAGGACATGACATTTCAGTGATCACCTTTGAACTTTGGCCTCTGCTCTTGTCTGGTATACAAGCAATTAAACTGTGATCTTGTTTTCAATGTTCAGTTTCAGTCCACTTTTAAAAGAGGCAGTCTGGCATTTCTACTTATCCACCCTCTTGCTTGTACTTTGTAGCCAGGCTTTGATTTTGGGCTTTACACTGTAGAGACTTTCAGGTCTTCAGCAAAATGCTGGCAATTTGAGTGATACTGCCAGTGACTGAGCACAGTTAGTGCTGTGTTTGAAATAAGAGCATTCTGTTTCCTGCTGCAATGATTGATGAGTAGGAACATGTGTGTTTCATCATGCTGATGGTATTTAATGACACTGCAAGCCTATTTCAGGACATTGTGTGTTGTTGAAGTCAATGCCTGCACTATTAAAGTGAACAGACTGGTGCAGTCTCAGCAAATGGCCTCGACCTTTACAAATTACCTGCTTCGATTTACTATGCTACAATAAACCTGTGGGTCATTCAATGCAATGAGCATTTTTGGAAGGAGTTGCCACCCATGAAACTGTCAACAAACACAGGTTTACCTGTGGGACTGGGCGCATTTTTAAAATTTACTCTCTCGATGTGGGCTTCGCTGGCAGACTGATATTTATTGCCCAATATTAGCTGACCTGAGAAGCCACTTTCTTCAACTGATTGACTGTCTCACTTCTTTCGCTCCAGCATTGGTGACTCTGCCTTCAGCTACCAAGGCCTGAACCTCTGGAGTTCCCTCCTTTAATCTCTGCACGTCTCTCTCCTCCTTTAAGGCGTTCCCTTAAAACCTACCTCTTTGACTAAGCTTTTACTCACCTGTCCTAATATCGCCTCAGGTGTCTCAATGCCAAATTGTGCCTGATAATGCTTATGTCAAGCTCCTTGGGACATTTTACTACATTAAAGGAGCTATATAAATAAAGTTGTTGTTGTTAGGTCACTTCAGAAAGTCAACTACATTGGTGTGGGACTGCAGTCACATATAGTCCAGACCAGGTTTTCATCCCTAAAGGACATTAGTGAACTAGTTGGGTTTTTACGAAAATCCGACAGCTTCATAATTACTTTTACTGGCACCTGTTTTTTCTTTTATTTCCAGACTTTTTAAAAACTGAATGCAAGTTGTCACATTCTCAGGCAGCTGATAATATATATTAATGATTCTCTCGTGGCATTGCTCAAAGTTGTTTTAGGTCTGAAGCAAGGTGCAATGTTGTAGCTGCTAACCTGACCTGTCTCTTTCAGGCTCACTGACTCCCCGTGGCAATCCAGGATCGTGCACATTCCTTGGAGTTACATTAGAGATCAATATTACTTGTAAATTAATGGCTCGAGGTCAGAACCCTGGTTGAAATGCCTGGCTTTCCTCGCTGCAACTAAGTGTGAGATCAGGATAGTGGCAAACACGCGCTAGATGTAAGACTTCCGTTTAAATTCTCTTGGCTGTTTCATGGTGCTGTATGAGCTTGAGAATGTAGATTTCTGAAAGCAAGTGGACCTTTTGTGACATGTACGATTTGTCATCGCTTCTGCAGAGCTGACAGCCTGTTTCCCCACGTGTAAAATTTTTTTATTATATCTTCCGCAAATCATGCTGCCCCCAAACACATTCACTGATGAAGTTACTTATTACACTTCGGGGGATGGTGGGGGTGGGCGAGTGGAATGAGATGGGAATCTGGCTGATATAATTTTAAAATGCTGTAACTACCCTGAAGACTCCATTAAATATATTTATACTGTTCCTAGTTCAGAGTCCGGAACAAAGAGAGCCTGACTTAAGAACGCAACAGGCATGACAAATGTGAGAACAGGAGGTGTGACCAGCTACATGGCTTAATATATGATGACAAGATGGCAAATGGAGTATAATATAGGGAAGTGTGAAGTTGTTCATTTTGATCGTAAAAATAGAAAAGCAGAATATTTTTTAAAAGGTGTGAAACTGGTAAGTGTCAATACTCAGAGAGTCTTGGGGGTACTTGTACAAGGAATGCACAAAGTTAATATGCAGGTACAGCAGGCTATTGGGAAGAAAAATGGCATGTTGGCCTTTATTGCAAGGGGATTGGAGTACAGGAATAAAGAAGTCTTACTAAAATTGTACAGGGCTTTGGTGAGACCGCACCTGGAATACTGTGCAGTTTTGGTCTCCACATTTAAGAAAGGATATACTTGCACTGGAGGCAGTGCAGCAAAGATTTACAAAATTGGCCCCTGGGATGAGGGGGTTGATCTATGATGAGAGGCTGAGTAAATTGGGCCTGTGTTCTCTGGTGTTTGGAAGAATAAGAGGCGATCTAATTGAGACATACAAGATTCTGAAAGGGCTTGATTGGGTAGAAGCTGAGAGATTGTTCTCACTGGTCAAGAAATCTAGAACACGGGGACACAGTCTCAGGATGTGGGGCCAATCATTCATGACTGAGATGAGGAGAAATTGCTGCACTCAAAGGGTTGTGAATCTTTGGAATTCTCTACCCAGAGGGTTGTGGATGCTCCATCATTGAATACATTTAAGGCTGGGATAGACAGATTTTTGGTCCTGCAGAGAGAGTCACGGGATATAGGGAGCAGGCAGGAAAGTGGAACTGAAGCCCAAGATCAGCTATCATCATATTGATTGGTGGAGAAGGCTCGATGGGGCACATTCCCTCAGTGGAGTAACGTGTCAGCCTAGATTTTTGGCTTAAGTCTCTGGAGTGTGAATTTAAACCTACAACCTTTGGACTTACAGATAATTGTGCTACCATTGAGACACAGCTTTCAACATTACACTTTAAAAAGAACTCAAAACAGCTAATCTGGCTATCCAGATGATTAACAGTAGAGATCTCACTAACAGTTGGATGTCAGTGAACAGAACTCCTTGCCAATAAATAACCAGCTGCAGAGATCTAGTTTACTTGGTGAGGGAGGGAGTGTCTGAACAGACATCACAATTCTATATTACCCTTTTGCGGTACTCCAAGAACAGTCATGGTATCACAGCAGGAGTTTAAATGGACATTTCATGAGGAACAGTATTGTATGCATTGCGAGAATCTCTCTAATTATATGATTGTATCATTACATGATGACACAAGTAATATATATATATTATGCAAAATTTTAAACTTTGAAATCTGTAAATAACTTGCCTTTTACAACTTCAGAACAAAGCCAATGAAGTACCTTTGAAGAGTTGTTACTCTTATAATGTAGATAAACACAGAGCCAATTTACAAACAGCAAGATCCCACAAATCAAATGGTAGAGTTAAGCAATGGTTAAATGTTGGACAGAATACTGGGAAAACTCTCTGCTCTTCTTCAAATAGTGTCACAGGATCTTTAACATCCACCTGAGCAGGCACATAGGAGCTCAATTTAATGACTCATTTCTCCACCAGTCCCTTAGTACAGCACTAGAATATCAGTGCAGAATATATGCTCAAGGGCTGGTATGAGACTTGAGCTCATGAACTTCTCAGTTAAAGGGTAGAGTGTTACCACTGAGCCAAGGTGAAGCCCAGACCAAATTGTCATTAATGGTGTCAAATTACAAGGGTCATAATTTACTTGAAAACAGTCTCAGCTTTTCTCTCTATATTAGTCAAACCCTCTCTCTGTGGATGGCAGTATCAATTTGCCATTGCCATTCCGTGTGATCTCCCATGCAGCCCCTCCAAATACTTTCAGTGATCAACAACATTCCATTTCAATGATAATTGAGGCAGAGCCCAGACACTCTGGGCTGGATTTTATTTCAGTGCCAGGGAGGTGGGCGGTGGGGCGGGGGGGTGGGGAGGTGACTCCATCTTGGCCCTTTATCGGACCCATGACCAAATTCAATGGCAGGCAGGCAATTAACTGCCTGCTGTCAGGGATGCTGTCCCCTTTAAGGGACAAGGTCCCAACCCTAGAGCTGCCAGTCAATCAGAGGGCTGGCAGTACAACTGTATCAGTAGTGCCAATGCATGGGATGGCCACTGCTGGTAATGCTGGAAGCCCAGGATCAGGTGAAGCCATGGAGCCCCAGACTCAGCTAAATGAGACGGACTTACCAGGGTCAGTCAGACAGGCCCCAGCAAGGGGTGATGTGAGTGGTTATTGAGGGCAGGGCAGTAGGCATTGGCGCAGGGCCGGCCTTTGCCACTAGTTGCCCTCCTTGGGCCACAGATTGCACAAGCAGGAGACCCCATCAGCAGCCGACAGGGAGGCTGCCTGGTTTTACTGGGCATCCTGCCCACATGGCAGAGGACACCCCCTTTCGTTGGTTAAATGCCCCCCGGCGGGATGAACAGGCTCTTAAGTGGGCATGAATTGACCACATAAGGGCCTCAATTGGCCTCTGGGCAGACTTCCCCATCCCTGACAAAATTGAATGGTGTTGTGAAGACGATGGGCACTCCAACATCCACCCCCCACCTTCCCTCGCTATTTTATGAGCCCCCGTAACACCCTACCCATCCTTAAAGGGCTAATAAAATTCAGCCCATTGTATTAATTACCTGAGAATATAGATGCACAGAGTCTCCATAGACTGTCACGGAATCTCTTTCTCATAAACCACTAAACAGCAGATTAGACACCAATAAGCATCAGTGATAAGATCCTCAAGGATTTATTCTTTTCCAAATCATATAATGCTTAGCTGCTAACGGAATGTGCCTGCTTAATCCTGAGAATGACATCTCTCCATTTCACCAAAACAGTACTGCCTTCCCCTCCCAAAGATGGACTGAGAGATATTTTGCCATTCTGGTGCAGTGCAAGTGGGAAAATGTTTGAGTTGTTAAACAAAGAAAAAGCTTGCATTTATATAATATATAAAATAAAAACAAGAAATGCTGGAACCACTCAGCAGGTCTGGCAGCATCTGTGAAAAGAGAAGCAGAGTTAACTTTTCGGGTCAGTGACCCTTCTTCGGAACGTGGGACTTTCATTTATATAGCGCCTTTCACAGCCTCAATGTGTCGCAAAGCATGTTACAACCAATTAAGTACTTGTTTGAAGTGTAAATCCAGGAAACATGGCAGCCAGTTTACACAAAGCAATCTCCCACAAACAGCAATGAAATAATGACCAAATAATCTGTTTTAGTGATGTTGATTGAGGGATAAATATTGACCAGGACACTGGGAATAATTCTGATGCTCTTTGAAATTGTGCCATGGCATCTATTATATCCACCTGACAGGGTAAATGGGACCTCAGTTTGATGTCTTGTAAAACAATGGTATTCTCTGATACTGTACTGAAATGTTAGACTGGATTACATACTGAAGCTTCTGAACAAGGACTTGAACCTAACCTACAGACTCAGAGGCACAAGTGGTATCACTGAGCCACAGCGAACACGTATGTACAATTTCAGTCTTGGTTCATTATCCACACACCATGGGCTGAATTTTACCAGCCCCTCGTGCCGCGGGGTGCGGTGGGGTACGGTGGGATGGCCGGTAAAATTCAGCAGGGAGAGGCCTGCCTCGACCCGCAACATCGAGAAGGGCTCACCATATATTACCGGCAGCAGGGGGACCTCAGTGCAGCCCCCACACCCCCACCACCATCGCCTGGCGGCGGGCCCTTCATCTTAATATTCAAATTAACAATAATGATATGTAAATGAACTTACCTGTAGGTGGCGGCCGTCCCATGTCAATTTTACGGCCGCCGTTCATACTTTGCGTGCTTTCGGAACTCCGTACAGAGATCCGAGGTGAGAACCTGGTGGCGGGGTGGGAGAAATAAAATTTTCAGGGCGGGAAGGGTGGGGGAGTGGGTAAAACAGTGTTTATTGCCTGTGGGGACAGTGGGAAGGACAGTTGGAGAACAAAGTTAGAAGGTTGGGGGGGGAAGTTCAGATAGGGAAAAAGGCAAGTGTTGGTCATATCGAGCAATGAAATAACCATTGAGGGGGGTGTTGAGGAAGGGCCTTCCTACCTTTATTATTTGCTAATAAAAAATAACGAATATTGTACCTTTAAAAATTAAAATTACTTCTAAGGGCTTCAAGCTCTTTAAAAATGGCATCAGCGCCTGCGCAGTGGTGCCGGACACGTTGCTGGGGATGCAGCAGCTGCCTCCCCTACATCATCAGGGGCGGCCACTCCGCCCCCTCTATTTAAATCATCCCCCGGTGTGTAATATCGCGGGGGCCGTGCGGCGGCCCTTCCATGTCGCAAGGTTGCCGAATTCAAAGCACACCGCCGTGGAGCGCGGCACACCAATAAAATCCAGCCCCATATCTATCTGTTCATTAAAACGTCCAGCCTGTGGACCTGGGAAAGTTTCCAACATGCATAATAAACAAAAAAAAAAGCTTTTTGGTGGATGCATTGAGTTGGAGAAATGGCTAACACCCTTTGAGTAGTACAGTTATATCAACCTATACTTGAAATTCTGAAATTGTAAAGCTAAACATAATTGCTGCCTGCTAGCAGTATATTAGATAACAATAAATGATAAGATGGGGCAGCATATATCGACAGATAGATTATTGTTGCACAGGCCCTGATTTTAAAGGGGGTAGTGAGTATGGTGCACACGAGCTGCTCGGTGGGCAGAGCACCCAGGGACTTTGAGGTCTGACTCTCTTTACCATAATTTTCATTGACGTTCTGTCCGAACTCAGCTAGAAGCATTGCCTGGCTAGCAGGCAGAAGTGAGAGATCACAGGGAGGAGATCACAGCAGGAGACCCATGGGCTCATTCCCTGAAAGCCAGGTAAATGGTGGGATTTGGCAGGGGGGCTGCGGGGTGATGGTGAAGGCAATTTTGAGAAGGGGAGAAAACTTGGCTAAGGGAGATCCAAGCTTCTGAGGCCGGGAGGAACATTCCTGCTCTTCCTGGCCCATAACGACACCTGCAATAAAAATGGAACAACTTACCTCTTCTGCCTCATGGTCCATCACCCAACAGGTCTGCCCTGACATGGAAGTGGCACTGTTCCACTGCTAAGGCCTCAGACTAAAATAGCAGATCAGGTCCTGGTGCATCATCGGGACCCTATCTGCATATTTAAAGAGGATCCATACCCAACAAGCCTAGGGTAGGTGTTCTGTTGGCTCGTTTAAAGAACCATCGGGGAGGCAGAGGGATAGGAGGGGTAAGTTGTTCCCATCATCTCAACTGCTCCTCTCCACCCCGTTTCCGCCAGGTAGGGAGTGAGATGGGAATTAAAATCGGTATCACAGTTGCACTGATAATAACGGAGTGAATGACCATCGAGGTTAATTTAGTGTCTAATATCCAGAAATACCAAAGATATTGAATATTCATGAAATCTGGTATTGAAGCTGATGTCAACCAGGGTTTCCTGGGTACATTATAATCTCTCAGTGGAGTGGCAGGGCCCAGATACACACCATTAATTAGTAATAGTATCAGCTACCTCCTCCACTAGAAAGGATCAGATTCTCAGGCTCTCCAGAGATGACTGAGAAGCCTTATTCACACTACCTCTAAACATCCACAGATTATAGATCACTAAGCCATCTGTGATTAGATCCCTGAGAACCAAAACCCGATTTCTCCCCACTAACTTGATTGAGGTTTTTGAGGAAGTAACAAAGATGATTGATGAAGGAAGGGCAGTGGGTGTTGTCTATATGGACTTCAGTAAAGCCTTTGACAAGGTCCCTCATGGCAGACTGGTACAAAAGGTGAAGTCACACAGGATCAGAGGTGAGCTGGAAAGATGGATTCAGAACTGGCTCGGTCACAGAAGACAGAGGGTAGCAGTGGAAGGGTGCTTTTCTGAATGGAGGGCTGTGACTAGTGGTGTTCCGCAGGGATCAGTGCTGGGACCTTTGCTGTTTGTAGTATATATAAATGATTTGGAGGAAAATGTAGCTGGTCTGATTAGTAAGTTTGCGGGCGACACAAAGGTTGATGGAGTTGCGGATTGTGATGAGGTTTGTCAGAGGATACAGCAGGATATAGATAGGTTGGACACTTGGGCGAAGAAATGGCTGATGGAGTTTAATCCGGACAAATGTGAGGTAATGCATTTTGGAAGGTCTAATGCAGGTGGAAAGTATACAGTAAATGGCAGAACCCTTAGGTGTATTGACAGGCAGAGAGATCTGGGCGTACAGGTCCACAGGTCACTGAAAGTGGCAACGCAGGTGCATAAGGTAGACAAGAAGGCATACGGTATGCTTGCCTTCATCAGTCGGGGCATAGAGTATGAAAATTGGCAAGTCATGCTGCAGCTGTACAGAACTTTAGTTAGGCCACACTTAGAATATTGCGTGCAATTCTGGTCACCACTCTACCAGAAGGATGTGGAGGCTTTGGAGAGGGTACAGAAGGGGTTTACCAGGATGTCGACTGGTCTGGAGGGCATTAGCTATGAGGAGAGGTTGGAAAAACTCGGATTGTTTTCCCTGGAACGATGAAGGTGGAGGGACAACATGGTAGAGGTTTACAAAGGTATGAGCGGCATGGTCAGAGTGGATAGTCAGAAGCTTTTTCCCAGGGTGGAAGAGTCAGTTACTAGGGGACATAGGTTTAAGGTGAGAGGGGCAAAGTTTAGAGGGGATGTGCGAGGCAAGTTCCTTACACAGAGAGTGGTGAGTGCCTGGAACTTGCTGCCGGGGGAGGTGGTGGAAGCAGGTACGATAGCGACGTTTAAGAGGCATCTTGACAAATACATGAATAGGATGGGAATAGAGGGATACAGTCCCCGGAAGTGCAGAAGGTTTTAGTTTAGGCAGGCATCAAGATCGGCGCAGGCTTGGAGGGCCGAATGGCCTGTTCCTGTGCTGTACTGTTCTTTGTTCTTTGATAGAACACAAAGAAGAGGACACCCCTCCCCAAACCACCAAGCATAAACAATTGTTAACATCAAAAGAAGAACACTGAGCAGTGACCTGATCGAAGTCTTTAAAATTATGAAGAGTTAAATGTAGAAAAGCTGGCTCCACTTGTGGAGGAGACCAAAACATAAATATAAGAACATCACCAACAAATTAAATAAGCATTTCTTCGCCCAGAGAGCAGTTAGAATGTGCAACTTACTACAACATGGAGTGATTAAAACAAGGAACATCGCTGCCTTTAAGGGGAAGTTAGATACATACTCGAAGGAAAAAGGAATAGAAGGATATGCAGATAGGATTAGATGAAGTAGGGTGGGAGCAAGCTTGTGTGGAGCATAAACACCACCACAGACCAGTTGGGCTGAATGGCCTGTTTCTGTGCTGTACAATTCTATGTAATTCTATATAAAAGCAATTTCTAATAAAACTATCAGAATTTGGTGTTGAGATAAACATGTGGGAGGGAGCAGATATCCATCAGCATCTACCAGAATGGAGAAAATTGGAAGTTGTAGATGACTGTCTCTCTTGACAAGGAAACAATCACATCCAACCTTCGAATGTTCCAAATGTGCATATCAAGACCAAACCTAATCAAGCCAAAACTGGATGAGTTTATGGTTTTAATTTGCATCAGCAACTCTTCCACTCTTATTTAATTCTCTCTAATATTCAATAGAGATGTCCCAATGGTTTCCATAGGACTATCCTTGTAAGCTATGCAATGGCACATTGAAATCAATCTTAGAATCATAGAGCTATTTACAGCACAGAAGGAGGTCATTTGGTCCACCAGGTCTATGCTGGCTTTCCATAGAACACTCCAGTCATTCCTATTGCCCTGCTCTATCCTCATAGCCCTGCAAGCTTATTTCCTTCATGACCATCCACATTGATTGTCTCTGCTTCCACCACCCTCGTAGGCAGCGAGTTCCAGCTCATTACCACTCGCTGCGTTCAAAAGTTCTTCCTCACATCCCCTCTGCATCTCTTGTCCAAAACCTTCAATTTGTGTCCCATAGTCCTTGTACCATCAGCTAACAGGGACAGTTTTTCTTTGTCTACCTTACCCAAACCTGTCATAATCTTTAGACCTCTATCAAATCTCTCCGCAATTTCCTTTGCTCCAACAAAAACAAGCCCAGCTTCTCCAATCTAACTTTGTAGCTAAAATCCCTCATCCCTGGAACCATTCTGGGAAATCTCCTCTGCACCCTTTCAAGGACCGTCACATCCTTCCTAAAGTGTGGTGACCAGAACTGGATGCAATACTCTAGTTGTGAAATAACCAGAGCTTTATAAAGATTCAGCATAACTTGTCTGCTTTTGTACTCAATACATCTTTTAAAGAAGCTCAAGATCCCATATGTAATTCTTAACAGAAACGTACTAAACAGTATAACAATGATTGGTAAACTAAACAAAGGGTTCTCTACTGAAGAATAACAGAATTCCAGGACAGCTCTTCAATACACATGCTATCTGCTGACTAACACTGCTGCAACTACTGTATCACATGTTAACTTGCATCACTTCCTGTGATAATGTATACCAAACTATTTACATGTTCAGTAGTATGTTAATCAATATTAAAGCAATTACAACAATATCACAACATCCCCATTTCCTTAAATAGAAAAATTGCATAAGTTATAAGCTGTGTGCATAATGAAGTGGATAATTGTGAACAATATTTACATATGTATGGACTCTCACATTAATTATTCAAGTTCTTTGAAATGTACAGATGGTCTGCTGACTTGGCCTGAGCTGGTAACAGTGAAACTTGCCAAGATCTGGAATTGTCAATTCTTTTTTCTTAACTCGAAGGTCTAGACTGATAATTATCTTGTACTTGAGTGTTGTACATGTCATCTTCCTTAAATACACTCTCAGAACCTGAATGTAAACATGTTCTTGATGCAACAGGAGTGTTAGGTACGATGCTGTTGGATAACTCTCTCAACTGACACCTATTCCTCTTCAATGTCGCTCCATTCGGGTTGATTACCTCGTATGATCGTGGCTCAGTACAGATCTTTGGCTCATCCGCAGGGAACCATGTCTTGCAGGTGGATCACTCTGACCTTCTGTCCTACATAAAGAGAAGGTAACTCCATGCCTGCATGGTTGTCATGTGTGATTTTCATTTTCTCTTGTCTTACCAATAATTTATCTTGGACTGATGATGATCTGATCAGATGATGACTCGGAAGAGTTGTCCTGATTTGCTTTTTGAACATGATCTCTGCTGGGGCCGGTAATCCTGTATCTAGTGGTGTTGCTCAAATGTGCAACATTGCTATTTGAATGTCTTGATTGGTCTCCTTACATTTCAAGAATAGTGACGTTACTGTCCGCACCATCCTTTCTGCTAGTCCATTTGACCTTGGATAGTGTGGAGAAGACGTCACATGATTTACTGACCCCTTTGCGCTCAAATTCCAGCAGATTGGAAACAACAGCATTTATAGGGTCAGAAGATTTTACTGAAAAGATTAGACCTGAACAATGCTCAGTTATTAATGTACAAATTGCCCAGCAACTTGTAGCGAGGAGGAGATAACCCATGAAATACAAGTCACCATCGGTTTCTCACTGATTTGCGGTGCTCCTTTGTTAACTATGTGAAAACATCATCTTAGCCCGTCCGAGAATTTCACGAGGTTGCTTCATTCGCACACTTGGGCGAATGGCTGACTCCTGCTCCGATTTCTTATGTTCCTGCTAAGGGCGCAATTTCAATTCCCAGGTCGGAACCCCGACATTGTGATTACTTCCAGGTTTCAACTCTGCGCTGATGTGGAAACGCCCATGCGCTGCAATTTTGTTATGCAAAGTGCTCAACTGGCCAGGAGTCACTTTCGCCACCCAATTAGCAGCAGCAGACACGGGAAGGAGGCAGGACCAAGCCAGAAGTGGGCCCGACTTAAAGGCCGAGCGTAGCTATTGCTGAGGCTGCCATTTGTCCACAAAATGGAAGCGCAACCTGAGCAGAGGGCAGTGGGCAGAGATGGCCACCGCGCTACAAATAGGCAGTAGGAATATAAACTTCCCCAAAGACAAAAGACAGATTGACATCTCAGGTGCAGATCTAGTCAGTTCTAACAGTATTAATTTATATAACACCTTTAATGTACAGGAACCTCCTAAACAGAGGCTTGAGGTCAAATAAACACTAAGCCAAAGAAGGAGAGATAAGGAAGGATGCCCACAACAAGTCTGCACTTTATATGTTAGTTGTTGTTTCTTTTCTCAGATGGTAATAGACTTGCCAGCATGTTACCAGAATGTTCTGTTTTTATTTCAGTCTGTATTGAATCCTATCTCTCCAGTGTAACATGGGAATTTGCTGTTGCTAACAGTGTGAGGGCCATATCTCAGTCTTCTCTCCACAATGCTGCCTCTTGCCTCTGTCCTGCCATTGCAGATCTTCCCCGCTATGTCACCACCTCCTTCTCCATGTTGTGGTTCCAGCATGGGTTGAACCTAATCCATGAAAAGAAAATCCAAATCTGTTCCCTGAACGAGCTGACAACAAGCTCGTTAATGGTATTAAGTGGCTGTTTAAGAGGGTTGAGTGGGTTGCCTCTTCCGGCTCCCGTCGGTGCATTCCGAAATCTGAGCATGCCGGTCTTGTGTTGGGAAACCAGCACATCGACCCCAGGGGGTGGGTTTAAGCAACTGCCCCCAAACCCACCCTCTCCAACAATTCAAAATCCCACCCTTAGTGCCCATTAAATTTGCCACAGAAAGTGAAGTCTAGTAATTACAAGCATAAGTACCCTTGTAATTACATGATAATTGTTAATAACTGCCAATCAACCTGGCTTTCCCAGAACATGAACAATTAAAAATGTGGAGTCTCAATCCTTCAGGTTGTGAATTGTTGCTTGAGATTTTAAAAATATCAAATTTAATGTTTTACTTTTTTTCTTACTTTTCCTTTCTCTTTATTTCTCTCTCTTAATCCAATCTTTCCTTCCCTCTCATTATTTCTCTTTCTGTATTTGATTTGACATTGAATTAACTCACTCCAATTCATCCTCTTTCTCAGCCCTTCCTCTGTTTATTTCTTAATTCTCATTAGTTATGGAGATACACGGTTGGATCCATTGTTCACCAAGGCCCCAGATGTCCTGTTACCCTCATTGCACCTTTATCAGCTCGCACTTCCAGCAATATACAGGGCAAAAATTTTTTGAAACCTAAACATACACGAACAAGTCTATTTAATGGGGCATGCCGCGAAATGCCCAGCTCCAGCAAAATCAGGCCCAAAGGCAGAATTTTTATTTTGGGGTCGGGACCCCCACACCAGGATCAAATGCATTATGCTAAAAATAGTCGTCCAACACGATTTTCCAAGGAATGGCCAATTAATGGCCAAAGGGCGCGCTTGCCATTCAATTACGTATGGCAGGCGGCTCCCAATGCTGGAGGGCCAATAAGAGACCCTCCAGCACCGAGAGAACAGCAACCTACCATTGCAGGAAGACAGAGAAGGGGCGCCTGAAGATGGAGGTGCCCTCTCAGTTGCCTCCTTTCATTGGCTGTGATTCAGCCACTGCATGGGAGAGGAGCCTTAATAGGCCCCTTATTTGCTTTAATTGGCCTGGAGGTGGGAAGATGCCAACAAACCGGCACACCACTCTCCCACGGCGATTTTTCTGTCTGGCCGCTTCCAGTCCCACCTCCGAGGGCATTTGAAAATCCACTGCTAAATCTCTCAGGTAGACATTAAAGACCTCATGACACTATTTCAAATAAGAGTTGGTGAGACATTATAGATCCTTCAAGCAACAAAACTGAAGCGGATTATTTGGTCATTGTTATTGTTGTTTGTGGGGCTTTGCGGTGCGTAGGTTGGCTGTCAGGTTTCCTAAATTACAATAGTGACTACACATCAAAAGTACTTCATTGGCTGTAAAGCCCTTTGCAACACAAGAAGTGTTATACAAATGCAAGTTCTTTTTTCTAATTAACCGATCAATTAATTTTCTTTACACAATAGCTTAATTCATTTGTATCCTATGCTGGTGTCATTAATGTTCCTAAAATCTTAGCGGCAGAATATTAACACAGTTCACCCAATCTCTGATCACCACTTTGGCCAAAGCCCTCTTGAAACCGCCATTTGCATTTCTTCTGCGGGGGCTTTCTGTCATGGTGTTGGTGGAGAGTTCAGGAGAACCTCTGTAGAGATTCCAGCTGATGGAATCTTATAGCACAGGTAAAGGCCATTTGACCTGTCATGCCAGCACCCACTCTCTGAAAGAGCTTTCCACTGATCCCCACTCCCTACCCTTTTATTTTTCCCATATTTATCCACTTTCTATTTTGGAAGCTATATTGGATTCTGCTAGGGCACTTTATGACCTAACAAGCCCCGTCTTCAAATCAAAATTTTCCTAGTCTCCGCCTTCATATTTTTTGGTGACAATCACAAGTATGCCCCGTCCAATTACTGGCTCACCAACCAATGAGAAGTCTCTGGAATGAGGCTTGGACCTCTGACCTTCAGAGCCGGAGGCAAGAGTGCTACCAGTGAGCCATGGTTAACGCCAGTAAGGGAAGCTTTCTGTTTCTGTGTTCATGGACCAGAGCATCACCCACCAAAAGCACACATCAGAAAATTGTGCAGGCACAAGGTAATATAGACCTCTGGTGCATAGGCCTGATATAGGCCTCTGGAGCATGAGACCCAGCATTAAGAGCATAGAAGTGGAAAATGTACCCTATTGGGAGAAATTAGTATCTGGATGCTATAAAGGTAATGTTCTGCTTTGGTATCAGCCTGGCCTCAGTTGATTGCATTCTCACCTCTGAATTGTGATAGCAAGTCCCACTCCAGAGACTTGAGCTCAAAAATCTAGGCTGACGCTCTAGTGTAGCACTGAGGGGAGTACTGTTTTTCAGATGTGATATTAAACCAAGGCTCCCATCTGCCACCTCAGATTAAAATATCCCCTGGGCTATCTCAAAGAAGAGAAGGGGAGCTCTCTCTGGTATCCTGGACAATATTTACCTCAACCAGCTTGACGCAACAAAACAGATTATCTGATCATCATCACATAGCTGCTTGGGAGCCTGTTTTGCATAATTTGGCTGCCACATTTCCTACATTACAACAGTACACTTCAAAGATGCCTTTGAAATGCTTTGGGTCATCATGAGGCCATGAAAGGCACTGTATAAATGCAAGTTCTTTCTTTCTTTCTTTGCAGTCCCAGTGCAGAGAGTCACATGACACGAACACATTTCAAAATATTAGGGGTATGGAATAGCACCCTGATTGCGCAGCCCACCCATGAATTATGTGATCCAAAAACCAAGCAGGCTGCCTAATAGAAGAGTCATCTTCCATGCCCAATATTCATATATCTACCCTCTCCATGCAGGGCTGTGCACTCGGACAGTTGCAGTACTAAAATTATCCTAATAATTACAGCCTAAACAATGAATTGTAAGGGTTTAATATTAATGTTTTACTTGACCATGCTCGGCTCATTTTTATAAAACCTGGGATCCCATGCACTTTTATTTTACAGCTTTGTCCACTTGTACTCCCATCTTTAAAGATCCATGTACCTGAATGCCTAAGTCTCTCTGCTCCTTTTAATGTTTTACCAATTACTGTATGTATGGTCTCCTTGTTCTTCCTCCCACAATGTATCACAGCTCAATTTCATCTGACAAGTATCTATTAATCTGGCTATGTCCTCCTGAAGTTGCTTACAGTTCATTGTACAGTTATCCATGCTCCCTGTTTTTCGGTTGATATTGTTCCCCCAGAACCTGAGAGCAGGTCATTTATATATATATTGAGAAAAGCAGTGGTCCATACAGTGATCCCTGAGGGACACCACTGCTTACATCTCTCCGGGCTGAAAAACATCCATTAACCACCACACTCTATTTGCTATTCCTTAGTCAATTTCCTATTCATGCTCCACATTCCCATGAATATCAAAAGCAAAATACTGTGCATGCTGGAAATGTGAAACAAAATCAGAAAATGCTGGAAATACTCAGCAGGTCAGGCAGCATTTGTGGAGAGAAAAACAGAGTTAACGTTTCGGGTCAGTTCTGATGAAAGGTCACAGAGCTGAAATGTTAACTTTTCTTTTCTCTCCACAGATTCTGCCTGACCTATTACTATCACGTGCCTCATCTATCAACTGGGCTTGTATATGGAAATCTGTATTAAAAACAAGAAATGCTGGAAATACTCAGCAGGTCTGGCAGCATCTGTGGAGAGAGAAGCAGAGTTAACGTTTCAGGTCAGTGACCCTTCTTCAGAACTGACAAATATTAGAAATGTAAAAGGTTATAAGCAAGTAAAGTGGGGGTAGGGCAAGAGATAAGAAAGGAGAAGGTGTAGATAGGACAAGGTCATAGAATAGCTGACCAGAAGGTCATGGAGCAAAGATATGTTAATGGTGTGTTGAAAGACAAAGCATTGGTACAGATAGGGTGTTAACACCCATTGGGAAATAGTGTATATGGAACTGATGATTGTTTCAGTTTGGCCTGGACTTGGAAGCTGAAGCCTGTGATCAGAACATCCACCTTTAATATAACGTGCATTGATAACGTAGCCATTATTGTCACTGTCAATGCTCAGAGTATTATTTTTCAGACACTTTGAACAGACTCAAGTATGATTTAGATTAGTTGACAGATTGGATGCCTTTGGGTGTCTTTGGAAAAGGAAAAAAAATTGAATTTAAACTTAATCATGTATGAGCTCCCTGAGTATCAATTGCGCAAATAGACTTCCATTTATTATAAAGGCTTGTGTTCCAGCTTCAGAGACTGTTCCAGATCTTGGATATTCAGGAAAAAGCTAGTCCTGATCCCATGAAAAAGACTGTCATGCTTCTCTAAAATGCTGGGACATGTAAATACATTCTGCTAACTAGAACACTAGGGAATGGACGTACATAATAATCAGCATATTACCCCCCTCGGGACATATAGGCATGGATATATCTGAAACTAAACCTCAAAGGATTCAAATAAAGCTGTCATTAGATTACAAACTTGGATTAGGGCGGCACAGTGGCGCAGTGGTTAGCACCGCAGCCTCACAGCTCCAGGGACCCGGGTTCGATTCCGGGTACTGCCTGTGTGGAGTTTGCAAGTTCTGCGTGGGTTTTCTCCGGGTGCTCCGGTTTCCTCCCACAAGCCAAAGGACTTGCAGGTCGATAGGTAAATTGGACATTATAAATTGTCACCAGTATAGGTAGGTGATAGGGATAGGTGGGGATGTTTGTTGGGAATATGGGATTAGTGTAGGATTAGTATAAATGGGTGGTTGATGTTCGGCACAGACTCGGTGGGCCGAAGGACCTGTTTCAGTGCTGTATCTCTAATCTAATCTAATCTAATCAAATGTGTATGAATAGACTGCCAGCTAGAAATTAAAATGTAATTAAAGAATAAAGGCAGTAAGACTTGTATTTATATAACGCCTTTCAAGGCCCCAGGCTATCCTTAACGCCACTAAAGTACTTTTGAAATATAGATACTGTAGGAAAAACAACAGTAAATTTGCATAAAACATGAACCCACAAACAGCAATGTGATAATAACCAGATCATCTGTTTTACAGAAGTTGGTTGAGGGATAATTATTGGCCAGGGTAAGAGGAGAGCTCTTCTTTCAATCATGCTATGAGAGCATAGACAAAGATCAATTTAATACCTCATCTGAAAGATGGTACCTCAGCTGTGCAGCACTCCCTCAGGAGTGCACTGGGAATGTCAACCAAATATCACAGAATTGTTACAGCACTGAAGGAGGCCATTCGACCCATCATGTCTGTCCTGACTCTCAGGCAGTGTATTCCAGATCCTGGGCACTCACTGTATGAAAAAGTTTTTCCTCATGTCACCATTGCTTCTTTTGCTAATTACTGTAAATCTGTGCCCTCTGGTCCTTGATCCCTCCACCAATAGAAACAGTTTTTCCCTCTCTAGTCTCTCCAGACCTCTCATGATTTTAAACACCTCTATCAAGTCTCCTCTCAACCTTCTTTTCTCTAAGGAAGACAGTCCCAACATATGATGTTCAAGTCCCTCAGATGAGATTTGAACCCACAACCTTCTACTCCAGAAGTGGAAGTAGAACTGATATGCCACTGTTAATGCTAAGTACTGCCCTCGTAGTGGTGTAACATGGCTGGGGATAATGTGAGGCCAGAAAGTTCATCATAGGAAGGAGAAAGCTTCAAATCCCACTTCAGGACTTGAGCACAAAAATCCAGGCTGACACTCCATTGCAGTACTGAGGGAGTTCTGCACTGTTGGGGGTATCACCTTTTGAATGAGACATTAAACCAAGTTCCTATCTGCCTGCTCGAGTGGATGTAAAAGATCCTATGGCACTATTTCGAAGAAAAACAAGGGCGTTATCCTTGGTGCATCCTGGCCAATATGTATCACTCTATCGACATCACAAAAACAGATTATCTGCTCATTATCACATTGCCAAACACACAAACTGTAGGAGTCTGAATTGGACAAAGTTCAAAAGTAATTCATTGCATGAAGTATATTGGGACAACTTTAACAACTTGTTTAAGTGAACATAGTTGTAAAAGTAAAATAGTTGCCTCGCTGCTCAGGTCACTTCTGTCTAAAAAGTTATTTTCTTCTCAGTGTTAATGGTCACTGATCCACAATGTCTGATCAGCAAGACATACCTGAGTATTTGTGGCATTATAATGACCTACGCTCGTGGAGTTTATACATACCTTTTGCAATGGAGAGGTACACATCCAGGAAATTATGGCTAAGTGATAAAGAGCAAAGCTGGAGAACAAAATTAAAAAACTGAAAAGACATTTTATTTATATTATAGCTAGAGGTAGATAAAATAGCCAAAAAAACTAAACCTATGCTTTGTCTTTCGCCACAAGCATTAACACACTCTTTGCCTTTGTCCCATGACAGCTTTGTTGTTTAATCTCTCCTGCCCTCTGCCCTATCACACACCTTCCCTTTTGTTCTCTTCCCCACCAACCACCGCAAGCGCCACCACCACCCCCCACCCCCCGCTCCCCCCACCACTTCACTTGCTTAAAACCTATTACATTTCTAACCTCTGCCAATTCTGATGAAAGGTTATGGACCTGAAACGTGAACTCTGCTTCTCTCTCCACAGATGCTGCCCGATCTGCTGAGTATTTCCAGCACTTACTGTTTTTGTTTCAGATTTCCAGCATCCGCAGTATTTTGCTTTTATAAAAAAACTAAAAGCCCCAATTTTAACTCAAGGTGTGAGTTCACCTTGGAGATGGTGGGGAAAGTGTCAAGCTACCTCACCACGCTGGAATAAGTCCTTAGCCATTTTAACTCCTGGGCCTCATTTCTATTTCCCAGCTGAGTGTCCCACTCAATCCCAGCAGGAATCAGTGCCTGGCCAGCGAGGCGGGAGGGATTTGTAAAAGCAGGCAGCTTCCGCCATGAGCATAATCCCCCCATGGTCTGCTACGGGCTTTCGGGGAGCATGGTCCAGGAACAGTTGCAGTCAGGGGGAGGGAAGGAAGCTTGAGGCTCCTCACGACCCACATGGAAACCTTCAACAGCAATCAAGCAAAACTTACCTTCTTTGCCAGCGGGTCATCCTGGCATGGTCCAAACTTAGCAGCAAATATGCCACTGCCAGCCAAGTAACCGAAATGGCATCATCGAACCCTGACTTTTGTACAGCTTCACACACTACCACAAAAGGACCTGAGAAACTGGCACAGGCTGGGAGTGAGCCATCCTTTGGGAGACAAGGATATGGCTTCTATTTTAACCTCACACCCAACCGTTCCTGTTGGGCGCTGGGGGTAAAAATTCAGTTTCAATTGTTTCCTACCAGCTAGATGGGAATAACTGTAGTTTTGTCAAATGGATTCTGGACAAATCTGCATTGAAGCAGAGAAATGTGGCCCTGATATTCTTTCGTGGTTTATTTGCTGGATATGAATTATGGAGGACTTTCAGCCCTTGTCTTTGGATTTTGCTCTATGTGTTCGAATCTAAATCCTCAATGTTAAATCCCCAAACCTGACAAGAACAGGGCATGTGGGGTGTTTAATCATCATCAGCGTGGCAGCCACTGGAGCCATCCTGCAAAGCAGCCTTAGGTTTCTTACTGTACAGAGCCACATTATTGCATAATTACAGAGACTCCACATTCCTTTTTCATTCAGCAAAACTTTTTTGTGAATCACAACACTTTGTTCATGGATTTCCAACAGCTATGTCTTAAAGAGAGCACTGCTCCAGAAGCCTACAGTTTAGGGCGGCACAGTGGTTAGCACTACAGCCTCATAGCTCCAGGGACCCGGGTTCAATTCTGGGTACTGCCTGTGTGGAGTTTGCAAGTTCTCCTTGTGACTGTGTGGGTTTTCGCTGGGTGCTCTGGTTTCCTCCCACTGCCAAAGACTTTCAGGTGATAGATAAATTGACCATCGTAAATTGCCCCTAGTGTAGGTAGGGAATATGGGATTACTGTAGGGTCAGCACAGACTCGGTGGGCCAAAGGGCCTGTTTCAGTGCTGTATCTCTAAATAAATTTACCATATTCCAATTGCTTCCATTAATTAAACATTTCAAAAGGCAGGAGGAGCTTTGACTGAAAGATGTGTTTCCTATAAATGACCATTCCCATTAAGAGCTTTCCCAGTTATTTTTCTAATGGCTGGAAGGGGAAATATGAGCCAGATTTTCGTTTACGGGTCGGGATCCCGATGATCAGAGCAGTTCCGAGTCCTGACCCCGTGCCGCTTCAGCAAGTTATTTTTAAATGCAAAGCTAGTAATTGGCCTGGCACCGATTTTGGCATCTTCAGGGTTATGGATGCGGGAACAGGGAACTGACAGCAATTTTTAAAGGCAAGTGGCAGCCTTCACTGGACTTGTTGTAAGTCACCAGGGATCTCAGAGAGCCTGCGTGGGCATGGGAATATATCCTCAGGTGGCACCCCACTTTTCTGACACCTCCCTTGAGGCTCTAATAGATGCTGTGCCCAAGAGGAGAGAGGTCTTCTACTCAGCCTCAGGGAAGCGAGATCCCCCCAACAAGACCAGGAGAACATGGATGGAAGTGGCCACAGATATCAGCAGCTGGGGCCCAACAAGAAGGACCAGAGTGCAGTGCAGGCAAGACTTTAATGATCTATTGCAGTCTGGTAAGGTGAGTGGCCTTCGGAAGCTGGTTGAATGGGCACAAACTCTCTAAGCACTAGAATGCATGCAAGAAGACCTCCATACATCTCCCTCACATTGTTAGTTTAAGTGCACACTTTCTGCACAGAGATGTCAGATGGGAACATCACTGAGGGGGACATAAGCCCACTTCAATGTCATACTGGACGAGATGAAGGGGGAGGGGCAGCATGTTTACAGATCTTTCTTGTCTGGTCCTGCAGGAGAAGACAGCCCACAGTACAAGGGAGATGGCCAGAACAGGAGGTGGAATGGCCCAGCTCCACACTCTGACGGCAGTGGAGGAGGCGGTGCTGGAGATCGTCAGGGTGCAAGCCTAGCATTCAGTGAGAAATGGCGAGACGAGCGGCCATGAGCAACAAAGTCATTGGATTGCTCTTTCTTGAGGTAAAGGGCATGAAGGAGACTCCTGTCCAATGTAAACTCTGGATCTAAGACCTCTGTCATTATTAGGGCCCGGATAGACTGGGGTACTTGTTGATTGGAACCACTTCTCATTAGCATTGTCTTCTGTCTCCTACAGGGCCTGTGGCAAAGAGGCTTCCAAGGCAATGCTCTGTCTTGGCACCAACAACAACGGCTGGGGACAAATCCATGGAAACTGCACAGTTACATCATACCTCAGCATCTTACACCAGCGCAGACACACTCATCTTGGGTTGGGCCACAAATCAGAGTAGAAAGGGGAGCACTGGGTGAACAACAGATCACGCATGAGGAGGAGGAGGAGGGTGAGGCAGAGTCATCTGTGGGTATACCCCTCGGAGGACAGTGGGCAGACACAGTGGTGCTTTACTGGGCAAAGATGCTGCGCCTCAGGTGTCACAGACAGGGAGCATCTTCCTTGAGGACGAGAGACAGATAAATTCCCATTTGTCAGAGTTCCCTGAGGCCTTGAGGAGCCATGGTGAAGCAATGGAGGGGTCCATGCAGCACATGTGCTCTGTCATGACCCAGAGATTTAAACGCACAATCTCCTCCATTGAGAGATTGGGCAACCTCTTGGAGAGTGTCAGACAAACCCCACCTGCCAAGACAGAGGCACACATTATTCCACCACATGAACATTAAAACTTAAAATTGCAATCCCTGACCGGAAAGACATTTCCACGGTAACAGACAATGTTGAAACAATGGGGATCCAGCAACTGCTTCTCCAATACACAGAAGTAGTCAGACCAGTTTTGGTCACTGGCTGTTGCAAAGTTTTTGAACTCCCAAACAAAGGAATTGCCAGGAAACAAAGCCGTGTGCTCATGGAGTAAAGGCCTTCTCCTGGGACTGGGAACATCTCCTCTCCTGCCTGTCTGCCTGTTTGCCTTCATCTCGTCCCACAGAATTGAATCTTGTGAAAACACATGAAACACAAAGAGAGACGGGTTTTCAATTTGAACAAAGTTTTAAGACGATTACTGGGCCCCAACGAAATGCAAGACCATATCTTCAATCAAAGACTACAGCAAGCTCGAGAAACAGTAACAGGATATTGCCTCAAACTGTTCTACTTATCTTTTCTTCTGTTCTTTTCTATTCCTATCTGCATGTTTATATCATGCTAGCGTGAGCACGTCATATATCCGTAGGCGTGAACTGTATCAGAGTTTCAGCTTCAGGGTTTTAATAAATTTCCTCTTTCTGCTTTAAACCAAAGAAAGCCTGTTTGTGCTCAGTTATTTGCCTGATAATTGGAAACTGTGAACAAGGATTCACAAAGGGGGAGCTCAAAACACAGTGTGTTTAAATTAAACCCTGTTACAATAAAACCAGGTAAAGACAGCAAAAGACCCCTAGACATTGCTCACCTGGTTGTAACAAGAGCCATATGCAGCATCACTCTGAGTGCGTGCAGGAGCACTGCGCTGATCTGCACAGGAAGAGTGATACTCTGCAGCACAAACCGCTGAGTGTCACTGATGGCACAGAGGTGGTCAGTGTGGATGCCCACTACATCCCAGTTGGTCGCCACTTCCAGGAGCACCAGGAAAAACCTGAGACAGACCTAGCAGGAGACAATGGAAGAACTGCTCAGGGGGCTCTGGCATCACCCTTCAGCTCCTCACCTCCTCCCAGTCAGGAACCATCTGTGAGTCAGGGCCCTGTGACTGAGGCAGCCCATGCCAAGACGCAGGCATGGTAGCATCCAAGACGAGGATGGAAGCAATGGGCATCTCAGCCAGTGGCACCCAGAAGGGAGCAGAGTGCCTCCATCTCATCCTCAGCCACAGGGGGAGCACCCCATAGAAGCGTAAGGGAGAGGAAGGCACCATGTCACTGATTTCACCTCTAATGTCACCTGCATGCTTATGATCAATTCTGTCTTTATTTTTTAATGTCTAATAATACAAATTTCTTGTCATCACTCAGATATGTGTGTTTTTGATGTGTCCTCTGGAAAGGGCGATGCTGCATTGTGGTGCCAGTGGCAGGTGCGTGGAGATCTGAGACTGCTATTTGCCCAAGCTCTTCAATGTTGGACATAAGTGGATGGATGGAAGCTCCATATACATGTTCACGACTGTCAATGGAACTTCTCAGTCCAGGCTCTAAGTGGTGCAATAGTTGGAGGATTAGTAGTGGGCTTCTTAGCTGCAAGGGTTAGGTAGAGATCTGGTGAAGCTCAGTTGAATAAGCATTGCCCTTGCTGCCCATTCCAGCAGTCCCCCCCTCCTGTTCCTCTTTTTCTTCCTCCTCCGAGTTTGAGTGGTGCTCCTGCTCCTACTGCTCATCCACCTTCAAGTTTCGTGGAATTGTAGGGTGCAGCAGACGACCACAAAACGAGGCACTCTGGCTGTCTCCTAATGGAGGGCACCACCCTAACTGGTCAAGGCAATGGAAGCATCTCTTCAAGAAGACTCCATGATGGTCTGTGCTAGAGACAGCTCATATTATAATGCCTCTCTTCATCCTCTCTGGGTCTCAAACTGGCGTCTGAAGGCACTTCCTGAGGGGATAAGCCTTATCCCCCAGTAGCCCCCCTACTGTGCTCCTCTGACCTCCTGCCATCCAGGACGTTACATCTGCCACAGCTCATCCTGGCTGATCTATCCAATGTCAGAGTCACCTGTTCCTGTCTGAACTCCCTCAGCTGGATCTTGAATACTCCCCAAGTCTTCTCATGCCAACCCCAGCTGCCACTGTGAAACCAGTGGGCTCACTTCCCTATCCGATTTTCTGGAACTCTCCAATGTTGCATTTAACTCTTCCAGCTGCAACAATATCCACACTGAGACACAACTGAGGTTGCTGAGTTTTATTCGCTGCCTCTGTATTATATTACTCAGCCCTTCCCATAGGCCTCATGGCCCTCCACACTACTCATGGCCTCACAACCCTGTCATGTTTGTCCCATGGCGTTTTCCCCATTCTCAGCCTTTCAAAATTGTTCCCTGCTACAGACAAGCCTGTTAATGACCTCTTCAATGAGCTTAATAGGTACTTAATTGGAGACAAGCGCCCCAACCAGTCCCTCCCTGCCGGCAGCGTTTTGAAAATTGTTCTGCATGCAGCAGTGCCGACCTCTGAGAATGCGATATTCAAATTGCGCTCACTGTCGTTCCTGCTCTCAGCGGGGTTTGAAAATCCGGCCCTATGTGTTTGAGAGGGGCGGAAATGTTGAATAAGCAACTAAATGGTACAGGGCCAAAATTATGGGGTAAGAAATTGGGATCGTTAGTGGCCATTTTTTGGGTACTGCAAGTGCCCTTAAAACATCAAAATGCCATCCATAATATGTAATTGTAGGACAAATTATGCCGAACACAATATTGGTGTATCCATTAGAGTGCACACAGTGAATGTCTGTCAGATGTATGCTTAGCAGGTAGATCATTCGTACCTGGTGTTTCACCGTATGCAAATCCTGCCTCTATGCTATCCTCTAAATTATACACATTGTCAATAACCTGCCCTTTTTGGGTATCTGAAAGGACAAAGGCACATTTTAAGATTGTGGTTCAGGATGGGGGAGAAATTAAGAGATGGATGCTTACGCCATCTGCGCTTGTAAATCAGAAGAGAGTGTGGGATGAGGGGGAAGTGGGAGGTGAGAAGAAGAATTAAATATGAGAATACCAACAACTTCAATAGTTTCCACTGGCCACGGCCTCAGCAATGGGTGTCCCAATAATGGCCAGCAGCACTTTCTCCGAGGGGGTTAGGATATTGATGTGTGCTGGTCATCTGTAGGTAAGAACATAAGAACATAAGAAATAGGAGCAGGAATAGGCTGTTCAGCCCCTCAAGCCTGCCCCGCCATTCAATAAGATCATGGCTGATCTGTCCCAGGCCTCAACTCCTCTTTCGGGCCTGCTCCGCCTAACCCTCGACTCCCCGAGATTTCAAAAATCTATCTATCTCCTCCTTAAATACGTTTGGTGACCTAGCCTCCACAACTCTCTGAGGTAGAGAATTCCAGAGATTCACCACCCTCTGAGAGAAGAAATTCCTTCACAATTCAGTTTTAAATGTTCGAGATTCCCCCACCAGTGGAAAAATATTCTCAACATCTACTCTGTCAAGCCCCCCCAAAATCTTATATGTTTCAATAAGATCACCTCTCATTCTTCTAATCTCCAATGAATAAAGGCCTAACCTGTTTAGCCGTTCTTGATAAGCCAACCCCTTCATCCCAGGAATCAGCCTCGTGAACCTTTTCTGAACTGTTTCCAATGCTAATACATCCTTCCTTAAATACGGCGACCAAAACTGTACGCAGTACTCCAGGTGAGGCCTTACCAACACCCTGGACAGTTGTAACAAGACTTCATTATTTTTAACCTCTAACCCCCTAGCAATAAAGGCCACAATTCCATTTGCCTTGTTAATTACTTGCTGCACCTGCATGCTAACTCTTTGTGTTTCATGCATAAGAACACCCAGATCCCTCTATACTGCAGTATTTTGTAGTCTTTCTCCATCTAAATAATAATCTGCCTTTTTATTCTTCCTACCAAAGAGGATGACCTCACACTTTCCCACATTGAACTCCATCTGCCAAGTTTTTGCCCTCTCACTTAACCTATCTATATCCCTTTGCAGATTCTTTGTGTCCTCATCACAACATGCCTATTTTTGTATCATCAGCAAATCTGGATACACTACACTCTGTCCCTTCCTCCAAGTCATTAATATAGATAGTAAATAGTTGAGGATCTAGGACCAATCCTTGTGCCACCCCACTAGTTACGTCTTTCCAACCTGAAAAAGGCCTATTAATCCTGTTTCTCTGCCTTCTGTGTGTTAGCCAGTCATCAATCCATGCCAACACATTAGCCCCAATACCCTGAGCTCTTATTTTGTGTAATAACCTTTGATATGGCATCTTATCGAAAGCCTTCTGAAAATCCAAATACACTACATCTACCAATTCCCCTTTATCCACTCAGCTTATTATATCCTCAAAGAACTCCAGCAAATTTGTCAAACATGATTTCCCTTTCATAAAACCATGTTAACTCTGTTTGATTGCATTATGTTTTTCTAAATGTCCTGCTATTTCTTCCTTAATAATGGACTCTAGCATTTTCCCAATGACAGATGTTAAGCTAACTGGTCTATAGTTTCCTCTTTTCTGTCTCCCTCCTTTCTTGAATAGGGGCGTCACATTAGCAGTTTTCAAATCCACTGGTACCCTACCGGAATCCAGTGAGTTTTGGTATATTATGACCAATGCCTCCACTATCTCTGCAGCCACTTCTTTTAAAACCCTTGGATGCAGGCCATCAGGTCCTGGAGACTTGTCTGTCTTTAGTCCCATCAGTTTGTCCAGCACCTTTTCTCTCATGATAGAGATTGTTACAAATTCCTCCCTCTCATTTACACCTTGCTCATCTATTATTGTTGGGATGTTTATAGTGTCCACCTTGAAGACCGATGCAAAATATTGGTTTAAATTATCTGCCATTTCCCTGTTCCCTGTTATTAATACCCCAGTCTCATCCTCTAAGGGTCCCACACTTACTTTAGCTACTCTCTTCCTTTTTATATACCCGTAGAAACTCTTACTGTTTGTAACAGGTGTAAGTAAACTCACACCTCCCCTCTTATACTCCTAACTCTAAGGTTTGGCCTGAACATGTCCAGGTGTAAAAAATGGTCAAGGTAGACATCTGTTCTTTTAATAGTTTATTGTAACATCGATAAACTTACAAAGATCAACATCATACTCATAAACACTACTCCCTTCTAAGCTGCACTCATGCTGTTAACCCTCAAATTGCTGCTTCTGAAAATACTACTGTTGAAACACTTTTTATAAACTAAAAGAAAATCACACCTGTGACAATGATTGCCAAAAAGCCCTCCCCAAATCTTTGCCTTCTTACATATTGTAATAATCTCATATTCTGGTTCAGGAATAGTCCATGAACATATTAAGGTGGTTTCAGTGGGGAATATCCTGGTTATCAGTTTGGGTAGGTTTCGCTCTAATCAGAAGGTTCTTTGGAACTAGCATTTCCAAGGGAGGTGGGGCACATCCAGACACAGTGGCTCCATAAAGTTTGTTAGCCTGTAGTTATAATTTACAGTTTTATAGTATGGCCACAGGGGTCGTGATTAATCCTTTAACTGGACAGACACATACCCATTGTGTGGTCTGATGGCTTTGTTAGCTGTCTCTTGACTAGTATATTGAAAAAGTCACTCATTGTGTCTATGTAAGGATTTTATGATTCCGTGGCATGCTGGGAGGCAAAGTTTGTGCCCACAGTACCTTCTTTTGGGCTTTTAAAAATCTGCTTCCTTAAAGTTGAATGCGTCCTTGCTGAAGGACCAGCTGCAGGATTTCGACCCCCAAGTGACTGGTGTCTGACTCCTCCGAATATCTGTCGCTTTTAAACCACTTCTCCTGTTCTTGTTGAGCCAAGACCTCATGCCTTAACCTTTCCTGTCTCTTCTTTAGACAGCTTTTGTCCGCCATCGCAAAATATAGCAAATATATCACAATGGTCAATTGGATTATGACCAAGACATGAGACACAGTTCTTACCCAAGGATTTATCTCAACAGTAGTTCTCCAACTCCCCAATTGTTCCCACCATGGAATAATTTTAATCTTTTGTATATCTTTTCTCACCTCACTTTGTCTTTGCCTTAATTTCCACAATACCTGCTGGGTTAGGTCAAGATCATTCAGTAATTTGGTTATTTTAGCCTGAACTTCAGTTTCCTGTAGATCTATATCATAAACAAATTTACTAACAAACTTTGCCTGTTTAGTTGAGGGAGTGGGTCTGATACATCGATCTGAGTTTGCTTTCCTAGATGTAAGGATTGTAGAATACTTTGTCCTATTGATATCACATGAGCAGGCTCGATATAAGAGGTTGGTTGGCACTGTGCCTGTCAAATTATTTGCATAGATAAAAGATTTTACTGTTGCAGTTACACAATAGGTTCCAATCCCTCTGTAAACAGAATTAACAATTCCACATCCTCTGGATTTAGATTGTATGGTACAATTCGCCCTCTTCCCTGAGAATCCACATGCAGATCCTTTATGGTTGTGTAATCAATGGGGACAAATTACTGTCTCTCTCACTTGCTGACACGCTCCAGGTCTGTGGGAATCCACCTACCTGCTCTACCTGCAGAGGCATTATAGGCGACATAAGGGGCATTGTCTTGATGATCTGTCACAATTTATGCCCCATCCAACACATGTTCAATGTCTTCTACTTTAAACAGGGGATATTCCTGATGGATTGAGGTTATTAGAGAGATTTTCAACACAATTCCTAACGCTGTGTCATTAGCAGGGCTATTGCATTTGTGATAAACGACTTGAGCCTTAATCAACTTTCCCAATTTGCAAATACTCACATTGAGTGAAATCTCATAATCTGTCACAAAAACAAGAAATGCTGGATTCACTCAGCAGGTCTGGCAGCATCTGTGGAAAGAGAAGCAGAGTTAACGTTTCAGGTCAGTGACCCTTCTTCGGAACATAATCTGTCAGTTGTGTTAAAAGTTCATTGCTAATCCAAACGGGTACATGCCCCTCCTCTAATTTCTCTAAATTATGGCAAGTTTGTTCCACCAACCAACACCCATACATCATATACATATCACTCTGATCTGCCTCTAGGCTAGCATTTTAATTTTCTTCAATGAGCTGATCCACCTTCCTAACAGTATCTCAAATAGGACTGGTAAGTTTCATTAAATGGAGAGTCATTATCAGGTCCTCATATAGTTGCTATTGTGCCAAATTATTGCTTTGCTGTAATATATGTTTGATTTACTGCTTAGCTTTCCTTTGTTCACTATTCATTGTTACTATATCTAATCTATTGTAAGCCATTCCTGCCCGAGCGACTCCTGTGACCATATCATTAATCAAACTCCTTCTCTCCCTTATTCCTTCTGGGCTTTGGGTTGCAGCCAGTGTGTTTTCCCAGTCTTTGGATTCCTATGAATTTCCAGTGTTTCCTCAAAAATATTTAATTGCTTGTTGCCGTATTTTATCTGTAAGATTTTGGGTGTTGCATTTACACCAGTTCAGCCATCTTGCCTCAGTCAAATTCAAAATAACAGGAGTGATTTACATTTTGATACAAAATCTGATTAGGACTAATACCAGGCCATTCTTGGGTCCTGGTATCTACTCCAGACACTCTGCAAGTTTCTGTTATTTTAATTCGGGTGTTTTCTTTGCTGCTGTTTTTAACGGATACATTATTATGGTTTGATGGTTTACCTCTTCCTTACTCAAACCCTTTTCAGCTACCTTATTCTCAAATGCACTATGCTTACAATAATACCTGCCTTCATGTTTCTTATTCAAATCTGACCAGCAGTAAACTATACCAGCACTTACAGAGTGATTGGTCTTATATACAATCCTACAGATACAGCTGGTTCTACATTTAACCTTTTCACCCAGGGTTTTCCCGGTGCAGGTGTGAGCAGTGTAATTGGCTGTGGCATTATGTAATTTAGATATTGTGCACTTGTTCCCATCCCCGGGTGATTCAAAGCTGCATTTTACGCAAATTTGTCTCCCATCTTTTACCTCCATCACCTTTACTAAAACTAAATTATTGTTGCATCCCGTTGCCCCATTTCCAGAGCTGTTATTACTGTCAAAAGGACGTGTAAAATGCAATTCCTTGGAATATTTTTCAGCTTCGGCTGTTTTCCCCAGGCAGGTGACTGGTGAGGAACACCGACCTATTTCACAGGTCACTCATTTGCACCACACGATTCCCAGGAGAAGCGCTGACAAACTCTTCATCATTTCCTCCTTTTCCTCTCTCTTCCTGAGAAAGAAAGAAACAAAGACGTGCTCTGCATTGGCCTCTATTATACTATCTGGGCTGCGCAGATCCGATTGGTTAAAAAGCAACTTATTTATTTGCAGACGTTACAGGCATGCCCTTGGCATTTGTGCCCTCTCAAGTTATATTTTGAGCCTCTAGAGCTAACACCCTCTGGGCTCTCTCCCTTCCTATTGGCACCTCCTCTGATAGTGGTGGCCCTTGTGGTTGTCCCTGTGGCTGTATCACCTTAGGTACACCGTCATCTTCCAACGCCCACCATCTTATTAGACTCAGACCATTCCCTTCCACTTTTTGTTGTTTCTTTTGGGGTTTGCACAATTTCATTTGATTGATGTGGAACCGTTTCACCTTCTTGGGTAGTCGTACCGCATACACCATTGGGCTCGCTTTTTCCACTATATTATACGGTCCCTTTTACAGCAGTTTGAACACTCCCACTCGAGCATAATTCCTTACCACCACCTGATCCCCTCTGTCCCATTCCTGTGGTTTGTGTGGTTCTATATTCATTTTGTTAGCGCAATGTTTTCTATTGATATTTTCTTCAGTACTGATATTTTCTTCACTAGGGACAATGTTGGTAGGATATAGCATTTTAAGATGCATTCATTGACCTTGAATAATCAGTGAACTTATTGCAAGAATGCATCCAGGTCCTTGGGGCTTGAATCCTGGCATTGACCTCCACTGCTATCTGCTCCCACTGCCTTCTGAACATGTGGCTAGAAGGCCTCCTGGACCCCTGTGGATATAGGACATCGCTCCTCCTTTCCACCTCCTCCACCAAGGCCTCCAGTGCAGCATCCAAAAACCTGGGAACCCACTCTCTTCCATGTTGTGCCATTCTTCAATGTTTCACCGGTCAGCGTCACTTCCTGCATGGCTGCCACAGATTCCCCTAAAGCGGTGAGGCCAGCTTTAAGCAGCATAGGCTAGTACTGCTAGTCACTCATGATATTGGCCCCCTGCTGATGTGTCCCGCTAACCATCAGTATGGTGAGCACCGGCTGGATGCTGAAGTCATTGAAATGAGCAGGCATCACGAAGTTGGCGTGCTGCCTGCATTGTGATCAATGGATGCAGTTTAATGACACATCACAATCCCCGTACCTGTTTTCAAGTGCTATCAAATTGAGCCTCCCCAACATTCTTAAAGACAGACAAACCTCCAACATTTTTAAAGATACATGCTCCTCCAACCATTTTTATGAAACTGCATAAGTGACAAAAGTTCATGCAGGTACAATGCTAGTTTTGTTCTCTAGCACTAATATTCTGCAGCAGAAAGTAATATTAAAAGCTGAACTGCTCACATGAGCAGCTAGGCTGCAATATTCTCATGTAGTATTCCAATACAATAACTGTGCTGAAAACCCTATTCATTGCAGGGACAGCTGGCACGTATCTGAAATCCGATATTACACAGACCTTGCTGTCGTGTAAGCAAATGACGCGATTCAGCAGCTGGGAAAGCTGATGGTTTAGAAAGACCAGAAGTGAACAGCTGCAGATTCAACTGCTGCATTGTTTACGCATCTTCTGGATTCCACAGCCCAGTGATACTCTGTGGAAAAGAGATGAGCAGAATGGCATATTCATCAGAATCGGTGGTGAGATGCACTTAAACTTCAGCCCTTGCTAGTAGTTGGTGCTGAAAGGCAAATGGCAGTTTTGTATTATGACCCGTAGTCAACAGAGAAAAGCCCGCCTCTAATTAAATGCAATAAAAGGAGAATTGTGACAGGAAAAATAATATTTTAATTACACAGCAAGGTCTGAATTGACAAAGAGAATGCTGTCGCGAGCTTTCAGTACTCATCAGGGAGATAACCTACAATCTCGTCCTCCCAATAATGGTGACACTCAAAGGGAGCACCTATCGGGAAATCGGGTGCTACACATGTTGGGAATTTCCATCCATTAAAATTCCACAGGATCCGATCCCCCTGTAAGCACCATCACCAAAAACAATCCCTTGAAAAAATTCAATCAGCTTTTCACGATCAAAAAGAAAGCTTCATTTTACGTGATTGCAATTTATTCTCAGGCCTGTGTCGGAGCTTGCTATCAGTTGCTGTATACAGTGATATTGTAACAAAATGCAGGAAGATTTATGCTGCTCTATGTTTCTTGCAAAATCATGAGGTAGGAATACCGCCACTAAAACCCAAAGGCCCACCTCTTGGAATGTACACACTGTAGTCATTTAAGTTATCTTTGCAACAGCAATTTTGCAGCAATACACAAAGTCAACAGCAAATGTTTACATCAGTGTATTAATATAAAGAAGAGGGTAAAGGGGAACGTGCACTCATTAAAGGCGGATGCAGATGAGGCTATAAGGGTTGATAGGAAAATGGCAAACCTGTTAACTGAGTATTCTAGGAAACCAGGCCAAGGGATTGTCTGCTAGGCCAAGCAAAGAAGGTAAGTAACTTCCCTGAATGTGGAGATGGGGTGTGCAGGAATGCTACACCTGACCCCACATTAAACGGCTGCTCTCCCCCCACACCCCAGCAACATTTCCCCCCTCCACTCGATCTCCTGATCCCAAACTTCCTTTCTCCTCGATCTCCTGCCTCTGACCCTCCCTGAACACCTGGCTGTGAGCCCCTACCCCACACCATTCTCCTGGCCCCGATTTCCAACCCCTCTGATCTCCTGGCCCTGGCCTTCACACCACACTCAATCTCAGGGCCCAGAACCCCATTCCCCCCCCCCCACCCCTCCCCATCACCCCACCATGGTCTCCTGGCCCCGACCTCCTATCCCCCAATCTCCTTTCCCCAACCCACTATCTATCCCCTGTCCCCGATCACCTGATCCCAACCCATTCACCCCAGATCCTCAGCCCCATGATCGCTGGGCCTGCAATACCGAGACCTCTGAACCCCCCGTTTATTCCAGTCCTATCTCTTGTTCACTAATCCCCCGATCTCCTATCCCCCTCCCCCGATCCCCTTGTCCCAATCCCTGGCTCCTTGACCTGTGGCCCTGTGATCCCCGAACCTCCAAACCCCAAGCTCACAATTTCTAGACCCCCGATCCTGCAATTCCCGAAACTGTCCTTCAGACACATTGGAAAATAAGAAATAGGATCCCTTGAGCCTACTCCACTGTTCAATAAGATCATGGCTGATCTGAGTGTGACCTTAACTCCACTTCCTGCCTGCCCCCATATCCCTTTACTGCCTCATAGATCAAAAATCTGCTCACTTAGCTTTGAATATATTCAATGACACAGCCACTACTGCTCTCGGGGGAAGAGAATTCCAAAGATTAACAACACTACGTCTTAAATGGGAGGTCCCTTATTTGGAAACTGTGTCCTCTAGTTCTATATTTCCCCATGAGGGGAAATAACTCAGCATCTACCCTGTCAAGCTCCCTCAGAATCTTAAGTGTTTCAATAAGATCACCTCTCGTTCTTCTAAACTCCAATGAGTATAGGCCCAACCTGCTCAGCCTTTCCTCATAAGACAACCCCTTCATCCCAAGAATCAGCCTGGTGAACCTTTTCTGAACTGCTTCCAATGCAAATATATCCTTCCTTAAGTAAGGAGACCAAACTGTACGCAGTACTCTAGGTGCAGTCTCACCAACAGCCTGTACAGTTGTAGCAAGACTTCTCTGCTGTCATACTCCAGCCCCCTTGCAATAAAGGTCCACATACCTGAGGCCACCTGTGGCCTAATTATGCACTGCTGTTCACCAGCCACTCTGATGCCTTGCAGATTCCATTAAAATGAGGCCCAAGGTCCAATATCTCACTTTTTTTTTAGGTTGAAAGAGAAAAGCAGAACATAGAATCCACCAAAACCTGAAATGAGAAAAGGCCTTTTGGCCCATTATATCTCTTCCTGTTAAAGCTGACGCACAATCTACCCTATAACAATTCTAAACCATTTATTTGAATGATGGAAATTCCAAGACAGAAGGAGACCATTCAGCTCACTGCTCCCATGTTGGTGCTAGCTCTTTATCTGGAGCAACCTACTTAATCCCATCTTCCTGTAAAGAAGGTTAAGAAGAGATTTAATAGAGGGTTTCAAAATGCTGAGGGGTTTAGACAGACTAGGCAGGATGTTTCCATAACCAGAGGGCACAGATTTAAAGTAATTGGCAAAAAAGGTGGTGAGAATTTCTTTTTGAACAGCGAATTATTATCTGGAATATACTGCAGATTCAATTATCAATTTCAAAAGGGATTTGGCTAAATACTTGAAAAGAAAATATTTGCAGCTAAGGGGAAAGGGCCTAATTGCATAGCTCTTTCAAAGCGTCAGCAGTCACAATGGTCTGAATAATGGCCCCCTGTGCTGTATAATCCTATGATTCTATGATATTTATCCAATTTCCTTCTGAATGTCTCTGCCTCAATAGCCATTTGTGATAAAGTGTTCCATGTTCCAATAACCTATGATGTGAAAAACTCTCTTTTAAGCTCTCCCTCCATTCTTCTGGTGATAATGCTGATCCTATTACAACTTTGTTAGCCATTCACCAAACATCAGACACAACCTTGCACTAGTTTAATCCTCAAACCTTCGACGTCTTGAGAACCTCTATTAGATCTCTGCTTCGCCTCTTCTGTTTGAGTGACACGAAAAGCCCAATTGTTGGAGCTCCTCTGAGGGAAAGCTATGCAAGATTTATCCCTGATTCCAAAAATAGTTGAGCCACATTCCCCAATGTCGACCTAAACTTTCACCATATTATTCAAAGGAATTGTTGCCCCGACTGATATCTCTATGGGTCATTACATTCAAAGCAGTATTTTATCATCTCTGTCTATATTCATTCCAATGACCTTCAGTCCTTTTCCCGATTAAGAACTTGAGGTTCATCCTTCTGAATTTTTTACCTTTGCCCACCTTCTCTGCCAGTTTTCTCCTCCTGTTGCTCTACTATAAGCAGAAACTTCTTTCTGAGGTAGAAACCCGGGGGCATCAGCAAGCCTACTTACCTCACTCAATTGCCCATTATTTGCGAGTGAGTGCCAGCAGGTGACTCGGATGCAGTGATATCACAGAGCCAAGCTTGGTCCTGTCCTCATTTGGCATCACTTCCAGCAGGAGGTCCTGGATAGCAGCCAGGAGTTGGAATCCTGGCTGATGTACCCTACACTAATGCAAAAGCACTAATTATAGCTTGCTTACTGGCATCCTCGCTATTAGGAGCTAACTTAAGACAGTAAATGTGAGTCTTCTTGATGTGCCTGAATCAGGTCCTCATCTGCTAAATCCGCTGAGCCATTGAGGGAGTGTCTGAGACTATTAACATTAACCAGTTTAGCCACATGATATGCTGAGGAGAGGGTCATTTAGAATAATGGTTATCTGCTTAGCTTGGAGAAACCCTGCCCAATTCGCTACAACTGATAGCTCACTAAGTGATTGTCCTTCAAGTGAGGGATGTTCATTTTACTGTTTATTTTCATTTCCCCTAATGTTAATCCCTCTTTCACTTCATACCAGATGGATTTCCAGGAGTTTCAAGTATGGACCCATATTATTCACACTCAGTCATTTTGTAGTTGTGCTGATGAAGAAAAATGTCCCACTGTAATAAGCATTAGAAACATCTTGAAAGGTCTCAGATGAATTGTCTTTATTTTACTTTGTCATCAGCTACTCCTGCCACAAAATTACTGATGTGAGCAAATACAAATTTGCTGCACTTCCATTCAGTAATACTGTTTTGGGATACTTAAAACATTGTGTAAAAAAAGTTGGAGCATTTGAGCAACTTGGAAATAGGATCATTGATCACGAAGGACTGACAGTATGCTGGGTTACTGTACCGCAGGTGTTCCAAATGTGATGCTAGTGCTAGCAATGATCCCTGACCCCTGACGATACAACCTCGAAGCTCAGATAACTTAGAACTCTCTACATTTCTATTCTTTGTTTACTGGTTCATCCCCTTTGGATTTTTGGGGACCAGGAGGTTTGGAAAGGGCTCTTTTAGCACTGCTTTTCACTTCAATGGAAACTGGTTTAACAGTTGACCTCACTAATATTGTGCATTTTACACTACAGACTAAAATAAAAATTACACCCAGGGAGTTAAGACCAAGTGAAGTGTGATTACAATGTAGAAGATAATTGAACCGGGGGCACAAATATAATTTTAAAGTCATACATTCTGTCCTTATTTTTATATATTACTTTAATTTGACATTATTTGTGGTTAAATAGCAAAATATGACAATTCAGGAAGTAAAAAGGTAGAGTTAGATGGAGCATTAAGTATTTCTGCTGTAAAGACTGAGGAGCTAGGATATACAAAACTGAGGTACTACAGCATAAATACTGGCAAGAGGGTGCCATTACTTTGTCAGAAGTTTACATAGCCAGTTCTCATTATAAATGTGGACATAGGAATTTATAATGGAATAGCATAATAGTTTTAATATATTCTTATGAAGTATTAAGCTTGTTACACAATTTTTTAAAAAATTCATTCATGGGATGTGGGCATCGCTGGCCAGGCCAGCATTTATTGCCCATCCCTAATTGCCCTAACTGAGTGGCTTGCTAGGCCATTTCAGAGGGCATGTAAGAGTCACATGTAGGCCAGACCAGATAAGGACAGCAGATTTCCTTCCCTAAAGGACATTAGTGAACCGGATGGGTTTTTACAACAATCGACAATGGTTTCATGGCCATCATTAGACTAGCTTTTAATTGCAGATTTATTAATTGAATTCAAATTCCACCTTCTGCTGTGATGGGATTCAAACCCATGTCCCCAGAGAAATACCCTGGGTCTCTGAGTTACTAATCCAGTGATAATACCACTACGCCACCGCCTACCCTATAGTATTTGCATTATACTTTGCTTGTGGTTGCTGCTTGTTTTCCATTCATGGTTGCAGTGTAAATTTTAAAATATTTCCTCCACCTTTCACATTGTGTGTTTTTTTATGTAAAAGACTCATGCATGGCTAAATTTTGCCGATTTGGATTCTTTCATGAATGAGCAATGATGAAGGCAACAGATTTATTCTGGAAATGTTTGGCAAGTTAAATCTTCCTCAGGTGTCAACTACAGTGAGTAACACAGTACATTAGCTGCTGGCTTTACTCTGCTGGGATCTGGGATTCAATCACGTCTAGGATTATAGAACAAAAGTCTCTTCGACCTGCCAGCTTCAGTGGCATATATGAAGTGAATTAGACGCATTCAATCCATTTTCACTACACAAACTTGCCTCTAATTTAGCATAAATTGTCAAGTTCAGATCTTGACGATTGTTGATTGAGAAACTGAAAAATGCCAAGTTGTTGCAGATGAGTGTGTGGCCTTCTCAGCTTGGAGGGAGCTTTGTTTTGTAACACCTGACAAGCCATTATGTATCTTGATTCCATCAGAATATCGCGTAGGACATTCCTCATTCTAACAATACACTGCATAAGCAACATTATTTATTTAGAGATACAGCACTGAAACAGGTCCTTCGGCCCACCGAGTCTGTGCTGACCAACAACCACCCATTTATATTAATCCTACATTAATCCCATATTCCCTACCACATCCCCAACATTCTCCTACCACCTACCTACACAAGGGGCAATTTACAATGGCCAATTTACCTATCAACCTGCAAGTCTTTGGCTGTGGGAGGAAATCGGAGCACCCGGAGGAAACCCACACGGTCACAGGGAGAACTTGCAAAATGCGCACAGGCAGTACCCAGAATTGAACCCGGGTCGCTAGAGCTGTGAGGCTGCGGTGCTAACCACTGCGCCATTGTGCCACCCATTCTCCTAGGGCTGGATTTTATGCAGAAGGTGGAGCTCCTGTCACCGAGCCGTAAAGGTGGTGGGAAGCCCGCCTCTGCATTTTCGTGGCACCACTAATTTCCCACGGAGGAGAGCCCCCTCCAAGACCGCAGGGAGGGCACCCCGTGTGTCAAGTTTCCTCCCCGCACAGCGAAGACACTCCCCCCACGCTGCTGATTAGATCCCAGCGGTGGCGGGACCAGGCCCAAACCCATAATTTGCCATTAATAGGCCACATAAAGGCCTCAATTGGCCTCTGGACGGGAAGGCCGGCATCAGCCTATCCCACCCTCAGGAAGACCACTTGACAACGGGGAGGTGAAAGACCCTCCGTTCCGCTGCCCCTCCCCCACCCCGCCACCTATCGCAATACTCCATGCCCGAACCCCCCCCCCCCCCACACCTCCTTCCCTGCCTTAGGGGGGGCCCATAAAATCCCAGCCTATCTCTATCTTTCTGCTCATCAGTTACCAACTAACTGACCATTGCAAATAGTTTTACCCTATTTGCATTTTCAAAACTCCTCATAATTTCAAATGCCAACAGATCTTCTGGTTCCCTACTCTAGTGGAAAAAGCCCCTTTATTACTGGTTGCTGATGCCTGGTGTTGAGGTCCTGGTCGTCTGCACACATTATGAAAAAACACGCCAAGAGCACAACAAAATCATACAAATGTCTTTGAACTAATTATATTCAACGACTTTGTTACCAATTCATACCACATGAAGACAATCATTTACAAAGCAAAGGAACACCACATAGAAAACAGCTGCAGGACAAATATGTTGAAAGCAGCAAGGTTACAACTTAAACTGTGGAGATAAATCATCTCTTTCCTTCTGCTGACAAGACTTGTCAGCTCTAGATTGTCACCCATCCCAGATAAACAAACCTGCCATGTACAAGTACATCTGCTGAAATAATGGGCTGGATTTTAATGTGCAAACGTGCCTGGAGCAAGGGAGGGCTCGATAGCATGTGGGAAACCTGGAAATATGTTAAGCATGTCTGCCGTAGCTTTTTAACACACTCACCTTATTGGCATTTTATTTCCTGGTTCCCATTCAATCAATGGCAGTGGGCATGATGATGACCTGCATGATGTAATCTCAGCTCCATTATTTAGAGGAATAGTCCAAACATGCAAGATGAAGGAGTTGGAGTTGGCTGTCAGAGAACTGGAAGTGTCAGAATGGCGTCCAGACTGGCAAAGGCTGAGCTCTGTTTCACTGACGCCTCTCTGGATGGGCCACTGGGGGCTGTGAGGAGTTGGAGAGAAAGACTCTTCCCTAGCAAGGAAGGAAGAAGCCTGCGGAGAAAACCAGGAAGGCATCATTGGAAATAGCAGAAGAGGCTGATCCTGGATTTGATACAAGAAGCAGTTTAATGACCTACGCAGGGCAAGAAAGGTGAGAGCAGTGGCATAATCATTCATATCTTGATGTATGTAACACTCCAACCCTCTCACTGAGCCTTCTCAAACCTACTCCAGCATGTCACTTTTGAAACCAACTTAACTCGCAGGTGCATGCATCCCTCTCTCTCTATGCACTTCCGTGTGGCTGGGTTACAGTAGGCTAGTGGTTCTGTTATTGAACTAGTAATCCAGAAGCCTGAACAAATGATTCAGCGACATGAGTTCAAATCCTGTGATGACAGTTGGAGAATTTAGATTCAGTTAAATTAATAAATCGGGAGTAAAAAGCTCAACATAGTCATACTCACAGAATCATACCTTTCAGCCAATGTCTAAGATCCTCCATCACCATTCCTGGGTTGGTCCTGTTCCATTGACAGGAAGCACCCACCAGAAATGCTCACCATGAAACCACAGGATTGTTGTGAAAGCCCATCTGCTTCACGAATGTTCTTTAGGGAAAGAAATTTGCTGTCCTTACCTGGTCTGGCCGATATGTGGCTACACACCGTTAGCACTGTAGTTGATTTTTAACTGCACTCTGAAATGGCCTAGCAAGCCAGTCAGTTGTACCGAACCACTATGACAAAGTATAATAAGAATAAAACCACACCAACCACACGGCATCAATTCAGACTTGACCCTATCAAGTTCACCTCATGAACATCTAGGAACTTGTGCAAAGATTAGGAGAGCTGTCCCACAGACTAGTCAAGAAACAGCCTGACAAAGTCATGCTCACCGAATTAGACCTATCAGCCAATGTCCCAGACACCTCCATCACCAGCAGAACAGACCCTTCAAAGGTAAAGGGATAGTGGTATACAGTTGGGACGGAGTGGTCCTGGGAATCCTCAGCAGTGATCCCATGGGATCTCATGGCATCAGGCCAAAAATGCATAAGAAAACATCCTTCTGATAGCCAGTTACCACCCATCTCAGCTGATGAATCAGTACTCCTCCACAGTCCATACAGCAGGCGGTGAGAGAACCAACACGAGGGAAATAGCTAATCCATCTTGTCCTCACCAAACTACTGTAGGCAGATGCAACTGTCCATGATGGTATTGGCAGGAGTGACCACCCCACAGTTCTTATGGAGGCAAAGTCCTGTCTTCACGTTGTAAGTGCCCTCCAACATATTGTGTGGCACTACCACCATACTAAATGGGATAGATCAGAACAGATCTAGCAACTCAAAACTGGGCATCCATGAGGTGCTGTGGGCCATCAGCAGCAGCAAAATTGTATTCAACCACAATATGTAACCTCATGGCCGGGCATAGCCCTCACTCTGCCATTACCATCAAGCCGGAGGATCAAGCTTGGTTCAATGATGAGTGTCGAAGACTATGCCAGGAGCAGCACCAGGTGCAACTACCAATGAGTTGCCCACCTGGTGAAACTACAACACAGGACTACATGCATGCTAAACAGTGGAAAAAGCATGTTGTAGACATGCAATCCCACAACCAACTGATCAAATCAAAGCTCTGCAGTCCTGTCACATTCAGTCATGAATGGTGGCAGACAATTAAACAACTAACCGGAGAAGGCATCGCCACAAACATCCCCATCCTCAAGGATGAGGGAGCCCAGTACGTCAATGCAAAAGACAAGGAGCATTTGATCCACCCCAGCCTCCTCCTGAGGTTCCCACCATCAGAGATGCCAGTCTTCAGACAATTCGATTAACTCCACGTGATATGAAGAAACGGCTGAAGGCAAAGACTATGGACACTGACAACATCCTGGCTGTAGTGCTGAAGACTTGTGCTGTACAGCTAGCCACACTCCTAGCCAAGCTGTTCCGGTACAGCTACAACATTGGCATCTCCCGACAACGTGGAAAATTACCCAGGTATGTCCTGTCCATAAAAAGCAGGACAAATCCAATCCAGCCAATTACCGTCCCAGCAGCTTACTTTCAAAATAATGGTGAGTGTCGTCAACTGTACTACCAAGCGGCACCTACTCACCAATATACTGCTCACCGATGCTTAGTTTGGGCACCCTATAGACCACTCAGCTCCAGACCAAAGTACAACCTGAATTAGATCAGAATTTAACAAATGGTTCTGGCCTTTCCCTTGGTGGATGATGAGTCTAGGGAAGGGAGTGTAGATAGTCTGGGTCATGTCGTTATCAAAAAGGCGTCTTGCAAAGCATTAAGGTAGATAAGTCCCCAGGGCCTGATGGGTTCTACCCCAGAATACTGAGGGAGGCAAGGGAAGAAATTGCTGGTGCCTTGACAGAAATCTTTGTATCCTCATTGGCTACAGGTGAGGTCCCAGAGGACTGGAGAATAGCCAATGTTGTTCCTTTGTTTAAGAAGGGTAGCAAGGATAATCCAGGAAATTATAGGCCGGTGAGCCTTACATCAGTGGTAGGGAAATTATTAG
Organism: Heterodontus francisci; assembly: GCF_036365525.1. NCBI lineage: Eukaryota > Metazoa > Chordata > Chondrichthyes > Heterodontiformes > Heterodontidae > Heterodontus > Heterodontus francisci. Next base: position 15,450,039 of record NC_090397.1, on the reverse strand, counting down.
AGAGAATTCTTCGGGACAGGATTTACTCCCATTTGGAAACAAACAAACTTATTAACAAGAGGCAGCATGGTTTTGTGAAGGGGAGGTCATGTCTCACTAACTTGATTGAGTTTTTTGAGGAAGTGACGAAGATGATTGATGAAGGAAGGGCAGTGGATGTTGTCTATATGGACTTCAGTAAAGCCTTTGACAAGGTCCCTCATGGCAGACTGGTACAAAAGGTGAAGTCACACAGGATCAGAGGTGAGCTGGCAAGATGGATCCAGAACTGGCTCGGTCACAGAAGACAGAGGGTAACAGTGGAAGGGTGCTTTTCTGAATGGAGGGCTGTGACTAGTGATGTTCCGCAGGGATCAGTGCTGGGACCTTTGCTATTTGTATGATATATAAATGATTTGGAGGAAAATGTAGCTGGTCTGATTTGTAAGTTTGCGGACGACACAAAGGTTGGTGGAGCTGCGGATGGTGGTGAGGATTGTGAGACTTGGGCGCAGAAATGGCTGATGGAGTTTAATCTGGACAAATGTGAGGTAATGCATTTTGGAAGGTCTAATACAGGTGGAAAGTATACAGTAAATGGCAGAACCCTTAGGAGTATTGACAGGCAGAGAGATCTGGGTGTACAGGACCACAGGTCACTGAAAGTGGCAACGCAGGTGGATAAGGTAGTCAAGAAGGCATACGGCATGCTTGCCTTCATCGGTCAGGGCATAGAGTATAAAAATTGACAAGTCATGCTGCAGCTGTACAGAGCCTTAGTCCGGCCACATTTAGAATATTGCATGCAATTCTGGTCGCCACACTACCAGAAGGACGTGGAGGCTTTGGAGAGGGTACAGAAGGGGTTTACTAGGATGTTGCCTGGTCTGGAGGGCATTAGCTATGAGGAGAGGTTGGATAAGCTCAGATTGTTTTCACTGGAACGACGGAGGTGGAGGGACGACATGATAGAGGTTTACAAAGTTATGAGTGGATAGTTAGAAGCTTTTTCCTAGGGTGGAAGAGTCAGTTACTAGGGCACATAGGTTTAAGGTGAGAGGGCAAAGTTTAGAGGGGATGTGCGAGGAAAGTTCTTTACACAGAGGGTGGTGAGTGCCTGGAACTTGCTGCCGGGGGAGGTGGTGGAAGCAAGTACGATAGCAACGTTTAAGAGGCATCTTGACAAATACACGAATAGGAAGGGAATAGAGGGATACGGACCCCGGAAGTGCAAAAGGTTTTAGTTCAGACAGGCCTCAAGATTGGCGCAGGCTTGGAGGGCCGAATGGCCTGTTCCTGTGCTGTACTGTTCTTTGTTCTTTGTTCTTTTGTTCTTCATATATGATCGAGCAGACCATGACAGGCTTGGTCGATGCAGACAAAAGAGCTGAATTCCAGAGGTGAGGTGAGAGTGACTTCCCTCAGCATCAAGGTATCAATAGACTGAATGGGACACCAAGGAGCCTTAGTAAAATTGAAGTAAATGGGAACAGGGGGAATACTCTCCACTGGTTAAAGTCATATCGAGCACAAAGGAAGGTGGTTGTGGTTGTTGGAGGCCAGTCATCTCAGTGCCAGGACATTGCTGCAGGAGTTCCACAGGGCAGTGCTCTAAGTCCAACAATCTTCAGCTACTTCATCAATGACCTTCCTCCATCATCAGGTCAGATTTGGGGTGTTTGTTTATGAGTGCACAGTGTTCAGTGCCATTCGAAACTCCTCAGATAATGAAGCAGTCCATGCCCGCATAAAAACATAAGAAATAGAAGCAGGAGTATTGCCATGTGGCCCCTCGGGTCTGCTCTGCCATTCAATAAGATCATGGCTGATCTGATTGTGGTCTTAACTCTACTTTCCTGCCTGCCCCCATAATCTTTTACTCCCTTGCAGATCAAAAATCTGTCCAATTCAACCTTGAATGTATTCAATGATCCAACCTCCACGGCTCTCTGGGGAAGAGAATTGCAAAGATTAATGACCCTCTGAGAGAACAAAATTCCTCCTCATCTCCATCTTAAAAGGGAAACCGCTTATTTTGAAACTGTGCCCCCTAGTTCGAGATTGCCCCACGAGGGAAAACATCCTCTCAGCATCTACCCGGTCAAGGAAGAGGGAATAGCTAAGCAAGTCACAGCAGCCAGTTATAGGATACCATATGATTAGGATTGGGCCATCGGACATGGAAAAAGGGAACTTGAAAAGGAGGGGAAGAAAATTGTAAAACTAGTGAGGATTTGGAATAAGAAGCTAACCGATATGTTTGAGAAAGAATTTTGACCACACAGTAAATATAAAATCCTTATAATACGTGGTTATTAAACCTTCGGAAACCAGCCAAATAAGACATTACTGTATGATTCCACCCTATTAAGTCGCTTTGTGGCCTTTGCTTCCAAAAGACTTGACTTTATTGGGAAGATAACTAAAATGCATGTGTAAGCTATTATGTCTATATTTTCTTTTCATTATAATTACATTGCTGAAATACTGGACTCTGTCTCATTTTATAGGCACAGTGGATCAAACATTGTGGGATTGTGGCTGGGATGGTATATAGTACAATTGGGGCAGCACAGTGGCGCAGTGGTTAGCACCACAGCCTCACAGCTCCAGCGACCTGGGTTCAATTCTGGGTACTGCCTGTGCGGAGTTTGCAAGTTCTCCCTGTGACCGCGTGGGTTTTCGCCGGGTGCTCTGGTTTCCTCCCACAGCCAAAGACTTGCAGGTTCATAGGTAAATTGGCCATTATAAATTGCCCCTAGTATAGGTAGCGGAATTGAGGGAAGGTGGGGATGTGGTAGGAATATGGGATTAATGTAGGATTAGTATAAATGGGGGGTTGATGGTTGGCACAGACTCAGTGGGCCGAAGGGCCTGTTTCAGTGCTGTATCTCTAAAATAAAAAATTCTGCCTAAACTGCAACAACAACATAAATACCTGGAAAATAACCTGGACAACAAGCAGAAGCTGACCAAAGAGCTTCAAAAATGCTGGCACTGCCCTGAATATAAGTCTATGACATGTGAAAACAATCAATTACACAGGCTTGTAACTTAAATTCCTGCACTAACATGCGAGGAAAAAGTAACCAAAAAGGCGAATGGAATGTTGGCCTTTATCAAGTAAGCTGGATTACAAAGGGAGGAATTTATGCTTCAGCTTTAGAGAGTCTTGGTCAGACCTTATCTGGAGTATTGCATTCAGTTCTGTGCACCGTACCTCAGGAAGGATATATTCACCTTCGAGGAGGCGCAGCACAGATTCCCTAGAATAATGCTAGGCTTTAAAGCATTAAATTATGAGAATAGATTGCATAAACTAGGCTTGTATTCCCTTGAGTTTTAGATGTTTGAGGGGGTGATCTACTTGATGATTTCAATAAGTTAGATGCAAAGACATTATTTTCTCTGGTAGGGGAATTCAGCACCTTTCATGTGCAAATACGACCATCTCACACAAATATAGCTTCATATTAGCAATAACTCATGTCCCACCAGGAGTGTTTGTGACATCCAGATAACTTACCCACCAGGATGGTGGTGCAATCTTAAAAATAGAGCTAAGCCAGTTGGGAGTGAAATCAAACAGCACTTTTTTACAGAAAGGGTAGTGGATTCTCTCCCCCAAAGGTTGTGGATGATGGCCCTGTTTAGCCCATGTCCATAATAGCAATGATTCTGTTGAAAAAAATCTGTGGCAAAATCATTCTTTGTTGCGAGTACTCCTTCCAGTCCTTATCATTTAGCATATTGACAGCTCCAAGATACATAGCTGCTAACTTATTTATCAGTCCAGTAATTTCAAAACTGTCAGGCTGAATTATATAAGAAAACTTGACAGTGCGCATGTGTCAAGATTGTAACATTTGATATCATTACACACAGAAGGAAAATGACTCAGCAATGTCTAACATAATATGGGCATTTTGTAAACCTGATTACATATTCATGTATCTCGGCCCATAATCCTAGTCCCGCCTCCAAGTTGTAGAGCCTTTTCAGTGAGTTTCCTGCAATTTCGCTAACTCAGAGGCTTTCTTTAAATTACCACCAGATTTTCAGGCACAGCAGGAAACAAAGCCATTGATCTGGTGTTTTATTACAATTTTTTTTGAGTCTTTTCATTTATCTTCACTGAGATGTGCTCAGTATTTTCTTTGAATGGATTTTTTTATGGCATCAGTATATGTCAATTTAAATTTGATGCTTCCCCAATTGCAGATTCTGAAACATGCTGGGCTGAATTTTACTGGCCCCTTGACACCCTCGACACTCGGCACGGGGGCCAGTAAAATGCTGCGGGGAGAGACCCGCGACGTCGAGATGGGCCCGCCGCATTTTACCGGCGGCGGCTGGACCTTGGTGCGGCCCCGCCGCCACACAGTGGCTGCACCACAATTATCATATGGTAATGATTACTTACCTTCACTGATTATGCAGCCCGCCGCCTCTCCGCCGACACTGCCAGATTTTTCATTGAACGGCCAGCTGTCACGTGGCGTCCTGTTCATGATCTGAAAAGACGGCAGGTCCTCACTTTGCATTACGGAAGGGAGGAGGGAGGGGGGTTACACAGGAGTCTAACTCTGTAGAGGAGGGAGGGGGGTTACATAGGGGTCTAACTCTGCATTCTGGAAGGGAGGGGGTCTGGGATTACTGGAGGGAAAGCTGTGCTGACATGAAGGAAGGTACCATGTACCATCCCTCTGTTAACAGTGTACACTCTGTGTTTGAGAGGGGGCAATGGCACACTAGGCACCCTGTGTGTGGGAAGGGTGCCAGAAAGAGCAGGAGCATTACGGTGTTATGGATGGTGGGAGCAATCGATTCAGCTGGTTAGGATCTTGATGTGGTCATGTTGTGCCACTCTGTGTGTTGGCCAAGATGGGCAATGCCACATAGTTGATCCAGGAAAGCAGCTGATGTACCCGTCAACACCAATCCCTGCCCTGTTAGGAACCTTTGAATACATGTATGGTAGAACTTTATTTATCACATGGAAATAGTTCTGGCTCATCCTACATTGTGTGATCCTCTGCACGTGAGGATCTGTATGCGCCAGAGGCAATATCAACAGGCAGGTGTGATCCACGTAGAGGCGCTCGGCTGTGAGCAGCAGCCCCCAAGGGGAGCTCGCCATTGCATTTGGCGTGCATCTACAGGCCCCACATGACATGCCATCGGATGTCAGAGCACCACTGTCAGAGGCAATTGCGCATATAGAGAGGGTGGTGACACATCTCTGTGTCCTGCTCAAGGATGACCTGCAGCCCATGGGCTCTGGTGGACATCCCATGCCTTTGTTCCTCATAGTAGCAGCGGTTCTCAAGCCTGATACCTCTGCAGCCTTTTAGGGGCCCACCAGAGACCTTTGTGGGGTCACAAAGTCAGCAGTGCACCGCTGCATCAGGGAGGTCACCAATGTCCTGCACCAGAGGACCAGTGAGGATGTCTGCTTCAGGATGGACTCTCACAGCCAGGTCCAGAGGGCCATTGGTTCTGGCACCATTGCTGGATAACCATAGGTTGTAATGTTCATAGACTGCACTCATGTGGCCATCAGGCCTACTGCCAGCCTACCACCTGCAGACGTCACCATTAAAGGAGCCATCCTTCACCTGGTGAAGCTGATATGTGAACACCGCAGCTGCCATGACTTCTGGGTCTTGCGCCAGTCCCAGCTGCCACCGCTGTTCACTGAACTGGCTCAGATGGAGGGGCGGCTTGTTGGAGATAAGGGCTATCCTCTGCAGACATGGCTCCCAACACCGGTGAGAGACTCCACCACTGCTGCAGAGGAGAGATACAGCGCCAGCCACTGAGCTACATGAGCCACCATTGAGCAGAAGATCAGCATGCTAAAAGAGCGCCTCCAATGCCAGTATGGATAGGGTGATGCCCTGTGCTATGGGTCAAAAAGGCCAGCTCCTTTCTTTGCTATTCTGCACAACTACGCACCCAATAGGGACCAGGCCTGGCATGATGAGGAGAGACGTCAACAGAATTCCTCCTCGGACTATGAGGACCCTGAGGACCTACAACATGAAAGACGCAAGGGAGGGCAGATGGCACCCAGACTCTGCACGCAGGGCTAGCAGTGAGGTAGGGATGTACGGAAGTGGCTTATCAGATAAAGGCTCTCTGCTCCATAGGAACTGACATGAATTCTGTAAGCCACACATCACCCTCGCTCACCTGCTGTGCACCAGTCCGTATCTGCAGCATCTCTGTGTAAACCATTGGAGGCAGCAGCTGACTGAGCCAATGTCCATGTCACTGCATCCGTGGAGACACTCACGTGTAATGGTGGCATGGCAATGATGTTATTGCATATTTGGCTCTCATGAAGGGCCAATGGTGCAAAGGGATGTGATATTGGCGCTACATGCTGGCACACATCATTCACACAGAGAAAAGGACACACATGTTGGGGAGGAACATTTAGTGAAAGACATATTTACATTGCTGTGACACCCATGCATTCCCATTTGTGTCAGTGTGTTTTCTGTAAACCCCTCTAATACCTTTTATGGACTATTTAAGTCTCACGTCCTGGAATGTGCAAATTTAAGATTATTCACCTAGGTGCGACACGCCTACAAGAAGGAATGTTACACTTGAGTGGGAGAAGAGGATCGCAACTTCACAGGACACTGGGACACAGCAGGGTAAGTATGTGGTCTGTGAACTTGGACAAGTTAACTCTGCTTCTCTGTCCACAGATGCTGCCTGACCTGCTGGATTTCTGCAGCACTTTCTGCTTTGCTGCCAGATTGACAGCAGCCCCACTCTTCAGCAGTCAGGAAAGTATTTCTTTGACCGCTGTCAGGAAGCAGGTGCTGGGGCGCTTAAAATAGGGCTGCATAGCTGTCAAAAACTCTCTCACTGTGCTGAATGTTCTGCCTCTCCCCACATGATATCGGGGGGGGGGGCGGGGGGTGGTGGGCGGTTCAGCGCAGTGATGCTAATGAGCCCCGCGTGTAATATCGCGGGGGCTCTGCGGCGGCCACTAAATGCGGGCGCTGCGCTGAATTGAAAGGGCACCGCCGGGCAGCCCGCTGTATCTGATTTGCATTAATGATGGTGAAATGAGTTGAAACTTACAGATTCATACTTAAAGAAAGATGTGGTGCGAATTCATCATTTCCTTGGGCTCAGATTGCTTGCACTCATTTACACCCACTTGTACGTTCGGGCATATTCTACTGAGATTGGCAGAATGGGCACAGGAATGGGTGCATTTTCTGATCTAACCTCCAGGTTGTGTCCATGGAAGGTATTCCAGGGCGTTATTTGTAAACTGATGATTATTTTTTACTGTGAAAGTGTTGAAGTATCAATGTATTCTGGAACATGTCACAGAGATGGCAAACTCCTACACTCAGCTCAGAGAGGGAACCATCACAATGGGAAATATATCTGATGCTCAGAATCTTTTTTGCAGGTATGAAAGTTTTGGTCCCCGTATTTAAGGAAGGATATACAAGCATTGGAGGCAGTTCAGAAAAGGTTCACTAGGCTGATTCCTGTGAAGAAGGGGTTGTCTTATCAAGAACGGCTAAACAGGTTAGGCCTTTATTCATTGGAGTTTGGAAGAATCAGAGGTGATCTTATAGAAACATATAAGATTTTGGGGGGGCTTGACTGGGTAGATGTTGAGAAGATGTTTCCACTGGTGGGGGAATCTCGAACTAGGGGACATAGTTACAGAATAAGGGAGCACACATTTAAAACTGAGATGTGAAAGAATTTCTTCTCTCAGTGGGTGGTGAATCTCTGGAATTCTCTGCCTCAGAGCATTGTGGAGGCTAGGTCACTAAATGTATTTAGGAAGGAGGTAGATAGATTTCTGAAATCTTGGGGAGTTGAGGGTTAGGCGGAGCAGGCCCGAAAGAGGAGTTGAGGCCTGGGACAGATCAGCCATGATCTTATTGAATGGCGGGGCAGGCTTGAGGGTCTGAATGGCCTACTCCTGCTCCTGTTTCTTATGTTCTTATCTTCTTAACTCGGTGGCATTCCGCTAATAGGTTAACTGTCAGCAGGTATCGTAAACTTCAGTAAACTGCTTGTAACATGGTAGGGCTGTGCACTAAATTGATCAGAATGCAATGTTAACCTGTTAAAGGAATACTGCAGTGGTATTCTTTCATGTGCAGGTGGGGCCATTTCACACAAACGGAACTGCTATGCTTCATATTAACGGCATTTTTGGTCCAATTTCATCCAGGAGGTGCTTATAATTGGCCCCTCTGTGCTATCTAAAGCACAATGAATTCTTTTGCCAAAACAGGTTTAACTTTTGATTTGGATTTAAAGTAAACTCATACAGTCTATTTATAATGGATGATTAATAATCTGTGCAAAAAGTTATTTAATTAGATTGACTCTTGATCAGAAATGGATATAATCCTAAATCCATGCCCTCAACAACACCCACCCATCCCTCACCAGGCACTGGCAAACTCCTACCCCACTCACCCTCTTGGCAGGCCGGCATGCCCCAGCAGTGGCCACCGTTCCTCGTAGTGCTTCTGAGACTGAAGAGCTGCCAGCCGTTCGATTGGCCGGCAGCTCTTGGAGGCGAGCACCCGTCTTTGAAAAGGACAGGACCCCCTGAGCGCTGAAAAATACAGCTGGGGGTACCCCAAACAGCCAAGGCGGGTTTGTCCTGGCTTTCTGTCCCAGCGTCACAACCCCCACCACCCCAACAAAATCCAGCCCCAGTCCCAAATTCACAAGCAAGGGAGCAGTGCTGATTTTCAAAACCATCAAAACACATGAAATTCAAACATGTAAACCCAACAGCTCAGGAAGTGTAAATGCAAATTCAAAAGTGGGCTCTTCTATGTCATAAGGCCGTCAGAAGACATGTCAGGAAGAGTACTTAAAGATTCTCCCCCTCGCACTATCATAATCCTAGAGTTCACAGAAATTAGTAAATAGTCCCCGACATCAGGGACTAGACAAACACATACATGGGAATATGACAATACCAGAAAGTGCTTCACGATATCCTGAGACACAGTTCGCACAGCAGGCTATCTAATGGATATGTTGCAGATATCAGACTGACTGAACATTGCCAAAAGAAATGTTTTCTGCAAAAATTCCAATCTTCCACTGGTACAAAGCTAGCAGCAAATTTACCAATCCATGTGAATTAACCCTTTGTACAAACAATCAATGTATTTCGAATTGTAGATGGAACTCAGTTGGAAGGGCAAGAATAGTTTATTCTACTGTACTGTTTTGTATTTTGGGCTAGATTGCAAGAAAAATGTTACAGTATTTGAGACATAAATGAATGGTTAGTCTGCAGATTATAATTTCTCCAGCCCTGACTCTGCAAATGACTGTTTAGTAGTAAACACAAACAAAATCCTTATGAGGGAAGTATTTGCAGTTATATGGAACTTTTCACAGCCCCAAGACGACCCTAAGCAATTCACAGCCATTAAAGAATATATTAAAGTTTTGTAATGTAGGAAATGCGGTGGCCAATTTGTGCCAATTTATCCCACAAGAGCACTGAAGAAAAGGAATAGGTAATCTGTTTCAGATGTTGGTTGAGGGATAAATGTTGGCCAGGACACTGGGGAGAACTCCTTTACTCTTCCTCACATATTGCCATTGGATCCATCTAAGAGGGCAGACAGGGCTTTGTTTTAATGTCTGATCTGAAAGATCTCACCTCCAACAGTGCAGCACTCCCTCTGCACTGAAGTGTCAATCTGAATTCTGTGCTCAAGTCAATAGAGTGGGGCTTAACATAGAAAATAGGAGCAGGAGTAGGCCATTCGGCCTTTCGAGCCTGCTCCGCCATTCATTATGATCATGGCTGATCGTCCAACTCAGTAGCCTGTTCCCGCTTTCCCCCCATATCCTTTGATCCCTTTCACCCCAAGTGCCATATCTAACTCCTGCTTGAAAACATGTAATGTTTTGGCCTCAACTGCTTTCTGTGGGAGCGAATTCTATGGGCTCACCATTCTCTGGGTGAAGTAATTTCTCCTCATCTCAGTCCTGAAAGGTTTACCCCGTATCCTTAGACTATGACCCTTGGTTCTGGACTCCCCCACCACCGGGAACATCCTTCCTGCATCTACCCTGTCAAGTCCTGTTAGAAATTTATAGGTTTCTCCCCACTTGAGGGAGGAAGTCCCACCTCATTGTGCTGCCGGCCAGTCAGCAGGCTGGCAGCTCTTAGTCCCAGCAGCGCCACCATGATCGGTGGCCACTGCTGGGACTGCAGCCCAGCCGACCACAGTGGAAGACATGGAGCCAGGTGTTAAGGTAAGTTTTGGTTTCGTTGCCGGGGGTAAACGGTCAGGCCCCGGCGAGGCAAGGGTCCTCAGTTGGAGGGGGAAGGGGAGTGTTGGGTGCTGGGGGTGGTTGAGGTAGTGGGGGCGGCCCTCCATCAGGCACCCTGTGCCCGATGAGCAGGGCCCCTTCCCCCGGGACGATCGGCAGCCGCCTGGTTTTCCCAGGCAGCTTTTCCCGGCTCCATGAAGCCCGCTTGCCACGCGTAAAATCCACGTGGAGGTGAGCGAAGGCCCTTAAGTGGCCTTTATGTGGCCACTTAAGGGCCTTGATTGGCCTGGGGCGGGCAGGCTATTTTTCACCCCCACCCACCCTACGTAAAGGGCGGCGGAGGCGGGAGTGGGTCGGGAAAGCCTCCCGGAGCTTTCCGCTCCATTTTATGCCACCCCACCACCGCAACAATCCTGCTCTTTGGGGTGGCGTAAAATTCCGGCCCGTGTTACATTGGAATGCCAGTGTATTTGGTGGGCAACACATCTGGCTGGGCAGAAAAGATAAGGGTATGTGCATACTTTTGTTTCCTAGATCAATTAGTATTTCGTTCCAGGCTAGGAAGATATGTATGCATTGGGCCCACTCATCACTGTGTCTTATGCTGGGACCTAGCGCTCAGGCTTACACATTATATACACTATCCAGTAGGAATTACTGGACAGCCAGCAGCAGCATGAGCAGGTTTGCCTCTTTCCTAACACAGGGGTGCTGAGGTCAACCGAAATGCCTTTACTGCTGCCTCAGCAGAGCTCAGTTACTCAGCTGGAAGCCTTCCAGATGGTGTGGTTTAATACGACACCGAACAAATCCCATTTAAATAAAAATCTTGAGGTCCTCGACAGACCCGCATTATACCGAGTTCTGTGCTGTAGCGGATCACGTCGTAGAGGGGTCCCAGTGTATCTCATTCCTCCATTTGCGATTTCAATGCTGGCATCAGCCCATTTATATTAAGTGGATTAACGTCTCCACCAAAATGGCAGGCGGAGAATGTCATAATTGGACAAAAAGCTTCTGGGAATATCGCCAGCATTAATTTATGGCTCAGGTCTTTTGATTTATCACATTTAATTGGACATTAGTATTCGCTGTGATTCATGCCCAAGATCACGTATGACACCAGCAAATGAAACAAAGGCTCAGATGCGTTCATGAATTATAGTAGATTCATTATCACCGATTTATGGCACATAATTTATTTTGAAACATTTTCAAATATGTTGTTGAAGTTCCATACTTCATATGGGAAAATTCTAGGGTAGGGGGAAGGGAAGGTATTTCCTTCTAAATACATTTCCATTTGATAAGCTGACATAGAAAATTACAATTACCACGTCCCCTCTGGAGAATAAAACTCACACGGGACTGCTGTCACATGTGTCTGATGACAGGTTGTGGGGTATGTTCTCCATCAAGGCAAGGGAGGCATTATTCATAATGGCCTTCAAATTGCTTTGTGTTTTTGCAAGCTGCTCCCAAGAATCCCATGTCTGCCTGTGAGATTACTTGCAGCCAGCTGCATCTCAATAGTTGGTTTTATCCTCGACTGCTTCAGAGCGAACTGCTCACAGCATTGCACTGCTGGGAGCTCTCAGATCCGTGGACACCGCAACCAATTACTTTCAGCCAAAGTTAAGATTAATCAGAGAGTGAAAGGCAGACAGCTTCAGCCCAATATAATTTGTGCACACAAAAGCGCTTCAGATATATGAAGTCTGTAAATTTAAAGCTAAGTAACCCAACAAAAAAGTAATTAGACAACTGTAAACATTTAATCAGCCTATGCATCACTTGAATCAAGTGTAATTCATAGATTTGGCCTGGGTTAAAAAAGATTCTCACACTTGTGTATGTTTTATCAGGCAAGGAACTGAACCACCAATTTGTTTTTTGCAGCCTTAAGAACCTGCTAGAGTTTATTGGAGGAACAATCGGAATATGGAGCCTGACTTTTACATAACCCTCTCACCACCTCCCTTATTAGCCCCGACATGCTTATCATTGATTTCTTAGAATCATAGACTGATACAGCACAGAAGGAGGCCATTCTGCCCATTGTGTCTGTGCTAGCTCTTTGGAAGAGCTATCTACCTAGTCCACACACTCCTGTTCTTTCCCAATAGCCCTACAATTTTTTTTCCTTTTCATGTAGTCATCCAATTCTCTTTAGAAAGTTACTATTGAACCTGCTTCCACCACCCTTTTAGGCAGTGCATTCCAGATCATAACAATCAGATAGGAACATATGAACATAGGAGCAGGAGTAGACCATTCAGCCCATCGAGCTCCTCTGCCATTTAATTAGATCACAGCTGATCAGCTACTTCAATGCCACTTTCCTGCACTATCCCCATTTCCCTTGATGTCATTAGTATCCAGATATCTATCAATTTCTGTCTTGAACATGCTCAATAATTGAGCTTCCACAGCCCTCTGGGGTAGAGAATTCCAAAAATTCACCAGCCTCTGAGTGAAGAAATTTCTCCTCATCTCAGTCTTAAAAGTCCTACCCCTTATTCTGAGGGGTGACGATGTAAATAAAATTTCTCCCCATCTCCCCTTTTATTCTTTTGCTACTTATCTCAGTGTTGTTTGGTTATCAGCCCCTATGTCAGTGCAAACAATTTCTTCTCATTTACTCTGTCAAAACTCATTATAATTCTGAACACCCCTATTAAGTATCTCCTTGACCTTCTCTGCTCTAAGGAGAACAACCGCAACCTCTCCAATCTCTCCACATAACATCAACCATTCACTCCTGGTATCATTCTAGTCAATCTCCTCTGTACCCTCTCTAAGGCAGTGACATCCTTCCTAAATTGTGGTGCCCAGAATTGGACACAATAGGTCCGATTTTAACTCTGTGGAAGTGGAAGGGTTTTAAATAAGTTAAAATCTCGCCCAATATTTCAGCTAGGCCTAACACAGTGTTTTATAATGGTTTAGCAGAGCATCCTTGCATATGTGCTCTATGCCATGGTATATAAAGACAAGAATCTCATGTGATTTTTATCAGCTTTCTCAACTTGTCCTGCCACTTTCAAAGATTTGTATACATACAGCCCCAGGTCGCTCTGTTCCTGCACCCCGTTTAAAATTATACCAGCTAATTTATATTGCCTCTCCTCATTTTCCCTACCAAATATGAACCTGTAGTCACCTTCACAAGAATAAAACCTTCTCATCTTCACTCCCACACTTTTCAGTCTTAGTCATGGCCCACAGTATGGGCTTCGGCTCTTTATCTAGGTTCTGTAATGAGATTAGAATGCTAGCTGGTACATGAGTAACAATGACTTTACATACACATTAATGATTGACCTGGAGTTTCCTCCATATGCACAACCAAAAATTTTTGCCAATGTCAAGTTATGCCTAAGCATTTTTCCAATCTCATTAGAAAATACCTAAGCTTAAAATGGATATAAATGAGTGTAAAAAATCAGAACCCAAGGAAAGTGCTGAACCCACACCAACATATTCCTTCTTTAAGTATTAGTTTCAAACCATTCAAACATCATTCATGCCCAGCAGCGTGTTTCAGAACTCACAATTGGGAAATTTCATTTGATAATATAACTGATACTAATGCCATAAAACTGCATTCAAAGAAACAGAAGATACAGAACAGGTCTCAGTGAGAATAAAACAATTAAACTCAACAAATTGCAAGAAAACCCCAGAAGAGTGGTTTTGTTTTCTGCTGTGCCTGAACATCCTGTAGCAATGTGAAGAGTCTATCCAAATAAGTACAATTGGAGGATACTTGCATTCGACAGTCAGGACTGTGGCCAGTTTTGTGGGCGGAAATTTGATTGGGTGGAAGTGGGGGAGGGGGTTAGAAGATCAAAGAGATTTAGACATACTTGATGTAGGTACATAACTCACACCCACAATAGCACAACCTTTTAAATCGTGTTTTACAGCAGGCTCTACGTGCAAGAAGAAGGAGACACCAAGTTGATTTTTTTCTGTTATTTATTCATTCACAGGATGTGGACATCACTGGCAATGTCTGCATTTATTCCTCATCGCAAATTGACTTTCAGAAGGTGGTGACCTTTGTGAACTCACTCAGTGCTGTTAGGCAGGGAGTTCCAGAATTTTGGCCCAGCGACAGTGAATGAACAGCAATATATTTCCAAATCAGGATGATGTGTGACTTGGTGGGGAAGCTGGAAATGGTGGTGTTCCCATGCATACGCTGTCCTTGTCCTTCCAGGCAATAGAAATCACTGGTTTGGGAGGTGCTGTTAAAGAAGCCTTGGCAAGCTGCTGCAGTGCATCTTGTAAATGATGCACACTGCCTCCACTGTGCACCTGTGATAGAGGGAGTGAATGTTTAAGGTGGTGAATGGGGTACTGATCAAACGTACTGCTTTGTTCTGCAACAATTGTTGAAGACTCATCTAAAACAAATGGGTACAGCCTGAGATAACAAATATTTAGGTTCTGCACATGAGCATCAGTACAGATGGCTTTTTGGGCGGCACAGTGGCGCAGTGGTTAGCACCGCAGCCTCACAGCTCCAGGGACCCGGGTTCAATTCTGGGTACTGCCTGTGTGGAGTTTGCAAGTTCTCCCTGTGTCTGCGTGGGTTTTCGCCGGGTGCTCCGGTTTCTTCCCACAGCCAAAAGACTTGCAGGTTGATAGGTAAATTGGCCATTATAAATTGCCCCTAGTATAGGTAGGTGGTAGGGGAATATAGGGACAGGTGGGGATGTGGTAGGAATATGGGATTAGTGTAGGATTAGTATAAATGGGAGGTTGATGGTCGGCACAGACTCGGTGGGCCGAAGGGCCTGTTTCAGTGCTGTATCTCTAAGAAATGAGACAGAGTGAGGGCACAGGAAGCAACAGTAAGTGGTCTTCAAATCACTTTACAAAACTGTTTTTCAACATTTTTAATATTATCAGTCAGCATTAATTTCGAAAAAAAGCTATTAATTCCCATTAGCAGAACATTAATATAAATTTAAACTAGGATCAGTAAGTATAGCTCCATTCTGTAATGTAGTTAAATTTGAATTTCATATCTAACAACTGATAATAGAAACAAATTTCAAGGATACATGTGGTTTTACAAGTGTTATATAAATGAAAAGATCTACCTAGATATGTTTACTTACCTAATATACTTATCTATCTACATCTATAATGAAAACTTACATCTCTGTGCACTTCCTGTTTACAAAACCTTACTTCTTCTTGTCATTTTTTTGTCATCTTTTTCCCCCACTTTTTGCATTATGAAAGTCTTCCTGTTACTCACACTCTTGTTTGCTACATTTACTTCCTGGGGGGTCATTTCTGTTTTATAAGATTGTTTTCCATTTTTATGATCATTATCGAACATAAAAATATAGAACTTGTTGGACAAAGAAAGTCCAAGGTTCATTTAGTTCACCTTCTACCAGCCTGGTAGTCATATGATACAACAATAATGAAATTGCTATCTAATCACAGCAATTAATTTCTATCAATGAATCTTCAATACACCCAAGCATGTCAAATACACTGGTCTGTATCTTCCTGAATAACCTTTGCTACTTATTTTTAAAATGGGAGAAATCTGTGGAATCGATCCAAATTGCCATTTTCGTACCAAACAGTGAAAATGAAAATTACCCACCCTGTGTCATGATTTTGTTATGTTTGAGTGTCAAACTTTGATGCCACATCTAAGTATTACGATTAGAGATCAAAGGAAGGCCCAGGCAGATCTGCAGTACTCCCAGAGACCAGAGAAGGAGTCAATAGCCGGGATTTTACCTTCTGAAATTGGGCGTCCTCCGAGGCAGCTGAGTCAAAAAATGGCGGGCAATGACATTGGGTGGGTTCCCGACAGACGGCTAGCAAGATGGAGGCGCCATCCGCCATCCAATTTGCAACAATTAAGGGCCAATTGAACTACTTTAAAATCCAATTGACAGTTCTTTTACATCAGCTGTCACATTTTACATCTGGCAAATGAGTCAACATGGGAGTTGGGAACCCGGCAGCTTTAAAAGAGCGGCAACCAGTGTACCTGTGAAGGAGTTGGAGGTATTGGATTTTTCACTAATCTCTGTTAGATTTGTGCGTTGTTTGCAAGGTCAGGGCTGTTACTGCTGGCTCACCAGGGTTCACCTGAGTGAGTGAAACTCCTGATAGGGCCACAGCATCAGTGATTTATTCTTTGTAGAGGAGGGGGGGTTGTGAGTGTCTGTCCTTGCAGCAGGCTGCAAATACCACACACCTGCGATATACCCTGATGGTGGTCACAGACAAGTACATTCATTGAGTGACACCCCTATCGATTAATGAAGGCCCCTGACAGACCTGCAGGTGCTCTAATGGCCACATGTGTACAGTCAACCACGCCTTGGATCATGGTGAACCCAGCGATGGCGCTGAAACCTCGGGTTCTCTCAGCCTGACTGGCGGAGTCTGTCTGGAAGTTGATGTACTGGTTGGCATGCCTGAATATGGCATCAGTTCCCACCTTGATGCAGTGCTGCGCTGATGACCGTGAGATTTCGCACATTTCTCCTATGGGTGCCTGGAAGGAGGCTGATGCAAAGAAGTTCAGAGCAACTGTGACCTTTAATGCGACCAGCATTGGATGGCCACCCATGCAATTGGAAGTGACATCCGCTGCCAGCATCTCTCATGCGACAAGCGCAGTCTTCTATGGCACTGGCACTCTGAAATCTGCGGAAATCTCAACCGTGGATCGTACACGCTGCCTACTGGGTAGACTCATCTCCTCACAGGTGGTTGCTCCCGGCGCAGTCTGTGTCCTTCTGTCCCTCACCCATTTCCAGGCCACACTCGGCCAGCAGGTTGCTGATTTCCCTGGCCACTTTTCTCCTATCCCTCCTTGTGGCATTCTCTTCCTCACTAGATGAGCCGCCTCCAGAGTGAACAATTCCCATAGGCTGCAGTGTCCCCGAGATGTAATGAGGACAGCTTCCCTGGTGACCTCAGAGGGATGAGCAACTGTTGGATGTCGCAGGAGCCTCATCGACAGCTCATTAAGGCACTGCTGCATGGAACTCACTTTCTCTGTGAGGTTCTGCAGGGCCTGCAGGATTGGGCCATCCACTGCAGCTGATAATCTGTCAATGGAGGAAGCCAGTTGCTCAGATGATAGGGACTGTGTGGTACTCATGGCCTGGAGGGAGATCTCCAAAGTCCAAGCCAGAGCACGCATTGCGTCTGATAACTCCGCCAGATCTCCACGCACCTCACGCTGCACCTGCAGCATCTCCCGCCGAATGGGTGTCCTCAGAGGCTCATCATCAGTATGGGGCTCAGCCCTGGCCTGGCCTCCCACAGTCCTCCGAGTGTCAGAGGCAACGGCCGATACCTGCATGGTACTGGCACCAGGTTGTGACCATGAATCCGAGGAGACACACATCCCAACCAAGGTGACTGTTTCTGAGCTGGCGCTTGGTGCGAGGAGAGGATGTGACACTGCACTCTCTGAGGTCTCCTCCTCCCCCTCAGACGTGGACGGATGTGGCCCGGAGACATCGCCTGGCCGTTGTTGTATTTCACCTGCAGAGGAAAAGAGAATGATCAGTTGTGAGCGACACTCCGGACTGACGGATATGTCATAGACTGCAGTGTGGCCACATGTGTATGACTTTGAACTTGCGAGCAACATTCATTGCTTGAACCAACCCACCTGCCCACATCCCCCCTCCCCCCACCCACCCCACTCCCACGCCCCCTTGACCACACTCTGGGGAACTCACCCTCCTGGCCAGGTACTCCGACCTCATCATTGGCAACTGAGCATCCTGCATTCTCCCTTGCAAGCAGCAATGCCTCCTCCTCCACTCTGCTGAGAATTGTGATGTTGGCCACCCCGCCACTGGTCCGTGCCCTCTCTCGGGCATTCTGGGCCCTCTTCTCCTGTGGAGACACATGACAATCAGTTCAGTTCCTTGACTTGAAGGAGCACCCACTCATCCCTTGTGCTGCATCTGGAACCAATGCCATAGAAGTGCACGGATGGCACACCTCTGCACCATTGTGCATCTCAGATGTGCCCAGCATATGGCCCATGAGAGGGCTGCAGCCATTCACTCCAGATGGATGGCTTCGACTTTGCAACATCGACACCTGGTGACCCTCCCGTATCAGTTCAAATCTGCGATGACTGCGAAATGCCCCTTACCCTGGCAGAGCGGAGAAGGCCATTGTCCCACTTGTGGCACTGGAGCCATGTCCTCCTCACAACCCCATGGCTGCTGACCTCCTCCGTAACCTCCAACCATGCCTTCTTGGTGACCGGGGGAGGCTTCCTCCTTCTGTCTGCTGGGAAGAGATCAGAAGAAGGCCCAGATAAGTCAGTATTACTTCCCGAGATCAAAGGAAATCCCAGACAGGTTAGTGATACTCCCAGTGATCAGGAAAATGCCCAAGCTGGTCAGTATAATTACCAGAGATTAAAAGGCTGATGCCTGACAGGCTGGTGCTACTACATAGATTTTTTTTTAGGAAAATTGGCTATCACCACTGAAAGGTATTGCTCAATGAAACACTGCAGCCATCGTTATAACCTGAAATCCTGTCCTCAGCAATGCAGGGCTTTAGATGGCCCACCTCAACACACTTACAGTCGTGTAATATCATCCATATCAAAGCGCACTGTCAGTACATTTATATTTAGAAATAGACTCAAATGCTTTTGCAGCAGCATATAATTCTGCATTTTGTAGTCAAAACTAGTTACGTTTTTGTCTGCGAGGCAAAATTTTAATAGTGTTTCTCCAGAGCCTGTGTAAACAGTCTATGGAAATTCTTGGCCTGTACACAGGGACTCCTACCCATTCAGTGTAGCAATGGTACAACAAAGTCTTTAAAATGAGTTGGTGGTGAGAGCAATCCAGAGCAAGTCAGCAACAGATTCTCTTCCCAATCCCTCCTCTGATCCATAGTGCCCTGTTTTACATCCTAAGGAACAAAAAGCTTTCAAATATGCCTGAATACTTACAAGTCATTCATCTTAGCAAGGCTGCACTACCTGAAGCTGATAACTTAGTGCAGTGCTTTTGCCTTTTCACACATGAAAATGAAATAATAATTTAAAAGCAACAATACTCTTAGAAATACATTTTTTAAGCATTTGCTATGACTGAGGTGGAAGCAACGCACTGTCAATTCAGTCCCATCACTCCACAGGTTGTAGCATTTTATTACAGTTTTCCCACCCAACTGGAAAACAGCCAAATTAAACATTCCAGAAACCCCCAGAATAAAACAGACCAAACCAGGTATTTTTAGAAAACAACAAATTAACTATTTATTGAAAAAAAACTCTTAAACACTATTAATATAAACCTATGTCTAAAGACCTCATAACTTCTTATTTAAACCAACTCCCCCATTCACGCACATACATTCAAAACTAACAGTTAACCAGTTATAAAAGTGATGTTCTTAAAAGTTAGCTTTTTCTTAAGTATAAATAAATAAGTAAGTCTTAGTGGGTTACGTTCCCGATGGGTGAGGTATTCTAATGTGAAAATAATCAGATGCTATTCCAAGTCTCCATGTGGATTTGATGAAAATGTCTGTTCTTGATAGGCATGCAAACACTTCAGCTGCAGCAGGTATCAAACAGTTCTTTCAATAATGAGCACAGCAATAGGTCAACTTGAATTTTAAAACCGACAGTCTCTCAGTCGAAACATTACAGCGAATTCCAGAAAATACAGTCAAGAGAGAGTCAATCTTGAAGCAAAGACTGTTAGATTGGAAGTAAAGAAAAAGGAAATTTGCTACCTCCAGCAATACAAATGATCTCTTCAAAATTGGGCTTTTTCCATTCTTAGGCAATTAACTTGGCCTGTACCTCCTTGTAGAATTTTTGCTGAGAAAAATAGACAGCTCTTCTCTTCAGTAGCACACTTTGCTGGAGAGTCTCTCAAAACTGGTTTCAGCCAGTTTTTGCCAGTTTTACACATAGTCAAATTGAAACATTATGCCATGTGCCCTCTCTCTCCTGCTGTGGCCTTGGGACAGGTGCAGCTGGCACTCTGTACTCAGTCTTAAAGGCACACCATTTTCAAACAGAGTCTTAAAGGCACAAAAATAAAAGCAAAATACTGCAGATGCTGGAAATCTGAAACAAAAACAAGAAATGCTGGAATCACTCAGCAGGTCTGGCAGCATCTGTGGAAAGAGAAGCAGAGTTAACGTTTTGGGTCAGTGACCCTTCTTCGGAAGTCCGAAAGAGTTCGGAGTTCCGAAGAAGGGTCACTGACCCGAAACGTTAACTCTGCTTCTCTTTCCACAGATGCTGCCAGACCTGCTGAGTGATTCCAGCATTTCTTGTTTTTGTTGTCTTAAAGGCACAAACTGTTTTTTAATCTGAGGAGAAAAATAAGAAATAGTTCCGTGGCACATTGAATACTCTCTTGATGTTTTCAAGATATTTATTCAATATTTTCCGTGGCAGGGGGGGCCTGAAGATCCGGGAGAGGGCCGCCACGCACCCCGACGCTGGGAGGGCCCAGCCCAATATTACCGGTGGTGACAAGGCCTCGTGGTGGCCCCACCGCCGCTCGTCAACGGGATCCCAACTTGAATATTTAAATAAAGTAAAATGAGTTAATTAATGATACTCACGTCGCCGCCTGATGTCCCACTGCGATCTTCGGCGAGGTGGCTGGCAATCCCATGCCTTCGGATCCCTGTCCGGGGAAACAAGGCGCCACACTGGTGTGGGTTGCGGGGCCGGGCAGGTAAATTTATCAGTATGGGAGGGGGAGAACGAAGTCAAATTAGTATCATGGGTGTAGGGTATGGTGGGAAGGGTTGAAGTTGAAAGTTTGTGCACTTTTTGGGGGGGGGGGGGGTGAAAGGTCAGATGGTAATGTTAAGTATTTTGGGGGGGAAGGGCAAATAATTAATTTAATTGTTATGGGGGGGTGGTAGAGGGGCAGAAGAGATGTATTTTTTAAATTCCATTTCCCTTTAAATATTTAAATTTCCTGGTAGGGCTGGCAGCCCTTTAAAAATGGCGTCAGCGCCTGCGCACTGGCAGCTGACACCATTGCCGGGGACGGAAAGCCCAACCCCTCCACGTGATCGGGCGGAGGGGGGGAGGTGGTTGGAGCAGCCTGCCCCGGCTATTTAAATGAGCCCTGTATGGAAGATTGTGGTGGCACCACAACATGCGGCCCGCTCAGGCGGGCCACTGTTTTCTTCGTCCACCGCCAAAATTGGCAGCGGGCACATAAAATTCAGCCCACTGTTATCAAATGACAGCTTTACAATGAATGATATTTGTTGTTCTTCATGATATAGGGGCAATTTAACCCTACTTGCCGAGGGAAAACTAGACAAGTGGACCATTAAAATCACCCAGGTTACTTCTCCACCAGAAAGCCAGCAGGAACATGTTCTGAATTTTAACCTGCTCTACTGATCAGGTGGTGCAGGACACCAGCCTGAAGCAGGTAGAGGCCCTTCATTACATGTTCATGTTTTGTCTCGATGAGGTCATCAGAACCTGACTGCAATTTTAACTGGTGGCCTGAGTGGCAAAATGGCTGTGGCTTTGCCGCTGGGTGAAGCCAACGAGAAGAATATCAAGGGCCAGAAAAGGCCCAAACAAATACGTTTCCTTGGGGGATCAGGAGGAGCAGGAGAGCTTCTCATGGCCCCACGGGAAAATCTGGGCCTCTCCTTCCCAAACTCTAAATACCTGGGAGATGGCCCCAGTAGTCAAATCACCACCTACAGAATGTCAGCTCAACACCAGCTAAAATTCCCCCTTACAACTTTGAAAGCTTCTTGCAATTGACAGCAAGATTGTTGGCATAGTGTACCAGGACTTGCTGTTTGAGAAGGATGGAGGCCAGTTTAAAAAACAATTTTTCTGGTCCCAGTCTAGAAACAACCAGCTTTACTGAATTGAATTGCACACCTTGACCCCAGGATTTGCTTATCCAGTATGAGGCAGAATTTCCACAAGGGCTCTCCCAATCGTCTGCCATAACTTTAGCAGAAGGTCAGCAGAACTCCAGTAGTTTAGACTGATGTTAGCAGGAGATTGGGAGAACTCCCTCAGAAACTCCAGGGGAACATTACGATACCGGCATAGACGCGATGGACCAAATGACCTATTCCTTCTGTGCCGTATGACTCTATGACTCTGTGACCTGATGGATTGATAAGGACTTAGCCACAGTGAACCTGTTGCTAGTGTTGTATGATTGCCTTTAAGCGTGATGTCCCTTTAAGATCTTAGTATGCCAATGAGCTCAATACCAGGATGTAGTCATGTGACCCAAAGCCAGAGTCACTGTGCAACTGTAACACCCAGAGTAAGGTTCTGTAAATAGTTTGCTCTGTACTGTACATAATAGTGTAGCTGTAAATAAACTAGTTTTAGATCTTCAGCAGAACTGGACTCCACACATTTCATTTATGTTGCATCAGATAACATAAAGAACTCATTACATGGTGGCAGCTGTGGTGAGAAGACAAAGTGTAAATTGAAGACCCCAGGTCAAACAGCTTTGAAAACGACCTGTTTACAGTCAAAAGAGAAAAGGTTCCACAGAAAAACTGGCCCAAACAGCAGAAAGAAAAAAGGAACTTACCTCCAGCTGTAGAAGACAGAGCACAGAACAATGAGCTGCAAGTAGGTTGGGGGAGTTATTGCGCCGCTGGTCGAGGGATACTGCTTTAAAAAAAAACAAGCTTTGACATGCTTAGAAAGTTGCTTTTCTTTATCAAGGCTTCATAAAAAAAAGCTGGGAAGACCCGACTCCATTCCCAGGCGGTTCGAGGCCAGTGTCAGTACAGGAGGCGCCTGATTGCAAATAGTGCAGGAAAACTCCAATTACTGCAGAGCCTCCATCCATGCAGCCAAAGTTTTTTAAAAACTCATTAAATCACTCGAGAAGAAGAGCCTTCATTCACATTGCCACAGCTATAAAAAACACCACTGAACCACTCGAGCATGAAGAACATAAACAATCTCTAACCAAAAAAACTATTGAAGTGCCTAGAGCACAGTTGTGTAAACAGACCAGCTTAAGTGTCACAAAAACAAACTCTCACAGAAAAAGCAATTGAACAGCTGTGTAAATATACAAGCTTAATTGCTGCAAGCAAGATAAACACACAGCACTGTCAAACACCTGCTTCTCTCAATCCAGGCAGCTAGTATAAACAACAGTTTCTTAAAGGGGAAGCAGTGCAGAGTCATAGAACAAGTCTTAAAGCAATCTTTAAGGAAATGAACAGCAGGAAGATTTCAAATTTCCCAGCGTGAACTGGAAGGCCATTGATATCCTATTTGAGTTCAAACTTTTCAAATAAAGAATACAGTTATGCCTTACAAACCAAGTGATTGTCGAACCTGAGAAACAGGCTCTAAAAATATTAATAGCAATTGGAAATGAGGGATTATACAGAATCAACACCTTGGGCTTATCTGAAGAGGAACAGAAAGATCCTACGAAGATATGGAAAGTGCTAGAAGATCAATTCCAATTATGAGTGAATTTTATAATTCACCACTTGGAATTGAAGTCCTACAGGCATCAGCCACAGGAATCAATAGACCAGTTTATCAGTAGATGCCATAGTAAGAGCAACAAATGTGATGTCTCAGAAACTGAGCTTTTGGACCAAATAATGGAGCTGGTGATTGTATCAGCACGCATTGAAGCAGTTCAGAAAGACGTCTTGGGGAAAAAGAAAGGTCACTGCATTTATGCACTGCTAAAAAATGGCTGGAAATGCAAAGCCATTGTAGCTGGACAACAGCACCCACAAGTACTAGGTGCAGCCAACAGTTTTGGCATGATAACCAGATCGAAAAGAACAAGCAAGCTGTGTGGCATGTGTGGTTGGTGCCACACACTGTGAAGTTGTCCTGCATTTCAAGATCTGTGCAAGGCATGTGGCACAAAACG
This sequence comes from Heterodontus francisci, assembly GCF_036365525.1. Taxonomy (NCBI): domain Eukaryota; kingdom Metazoa; phylum Chordata; class Chondrichthyes; order Heterodontiformes; family Heterodontidae; genus Heterodontus; species Heterodontus francisci. The sequence continues at coordinate 15,425,818 of NC_090397.1, read as the reverse complement.
ACACTGGGCCCGCCTATGCAAGAAATCTGGCTCCAAGGACGCAGCCAGAAATCACAGTAGGACACAAACAAACATATGGCAGGCACAGCAACAAGGCATCAGCAGCAAGGAGAGCTCTAGAGACCTGCATAAATGCAAGCTGATACACAAAGTCCACAGCCAAACAGACCTAAGATAACACTCAGAGGTGAGTGATTCTCAGCCAGAAGATGCGCAACCAAAAAAAAGGACTCTGGTGTGTTGATAAGGTAAGCTTTTTATTTAAAAAGTTCTGTCCGTCGGATTGCTAACCTAACAAGTTTTGACTTTTCTTTTTGGTTTTTCAGTAGATTTGTTGGGAATTTAGAATGGAGGGAATGGAGGTTAAGGCAGTTGTATGTTCCTCCTGCAGAATGTGGGAGGTAAGGGTCGCCAAGAGTGTCCCTGCTGACTGCATCTGCGGGAAGTGCACCCAACTCCAGCTCCTCGAGAACCGCGTTAGGGAACTGGAGCTGGAGCTGGATGAACTTCGGATCATTCGGGAGGCAGAGGGGGTTATTGAGAGGAGTTATCGGGAGGCAGTCACACCTCAGGTAAAAGAAGTAGGTAGATGGGTTACCGTCAGGGGAAGGAGAGGGAACCAGCAGGCAGTGCAGGGATCCCCTGTGGCCATTTCCCTCAACAACAGGTATACCGTTTTGGATACTGTTGCGGGGGACGACTTACCAGGGGTAAGCAATGGGGTACAGGTATCTGGCACAGAGTCTGTCCCTGTTGCTCAGAAGGGAAGGGGGAAGAGGAGCAGAGCATTAGTCATTGGGGACTCCATAGTTAGGGGAACAGATAGGAGGTTCTGTGGGAACGAGAGAGACTCACGGTTGGTGTGTTGGCTCCCACGTGCCAGGGTTCGTGATGTCTCGGATCGTGTTTTTGGGATCCTTAAGGGGGAGGGGGAGCAGCCCCAAGTCGTGGTCCACATAGGCACCAACGACATAGGTAGGAAGAGAGATGTGGATTTAAGACAGAAATTCAGTGAGCTAGGGTGGAAGCTTAGAGCGAGAACAAACAGAGTTGTTATCTCTGGGTTGATGCCCGTGCCACGTGATAGCGAAGCGAGGAATAGGGAGAGAGAGGAGTTGAACACTCCTGGCTGCAGGGATGGTGCAGGAGGGAGGGTTTTGGTTTCCTGGATAATTGGGGCTCTTTCTGGGGTAGGTGGGACCTCTACAAACAGGATGGTCTTCACCTGAACCAGAGGGGTACCAATATCCTGGGGGGGAGATTTGTTAGTGCTCTTCGGGGGGGGTTTAAACTAATTCAGCAGGGGAATGGGAACCTAAATTGTAGTTCCAGTGTACAGGATGTTGAGAGTAGTGAGGTCAGGGATAAGGTTACAAGGACGCAAGAGGGCACTGGCAAGCAAGAACCTGGTTTAAAGTGTGTCTACTTCAACACCAGGAGCATCCGGAATAAGGTGGGTGAGCTTGCAGCATGGGTTGGTACCTGGGATCTCGATGTAGTGGCCATTTCGGAGACATGAGTAGAGCAGGGGCAGGAATGGATGTTGCAGGTTCCGGAATTGAGATGTTTCAGTAAGAACAGAGAAGATGGTAAAAGAGGGGGGGGGTGGCATTGTTAATCAAGGAGAGTATTACAGCGACAGAAAGGACGTTTGAGGACTCATCTACTGAGGTAGTATGGGCCGAGGTTAGAAACAGGAGAGGTGAGGTCACCCTGTTGGGAGTCTTTTATAGACCTCCGAATAGTTCCAGAGATGTCGAGGAAAGGATAGCGAAGATGATTCTCGACAGGGGCGAGAGTAACAGGGTAGTTGTTATGGGGGACTTTAACTTTCCAAATATTGACTGGAAATACTATAGTTCGAGTACTTTAGATGGGTCAGTTTTTGTCCAGTGTGTGTAAGAGGGTTTTCTGACACAGTATGTAGACAGGCCAACCAGGGGCGATGCCACATTGGATTTGGTACTGGGTAATGAACCCGGCCAGGTGTTAGATTCAGATGTAGGTGAGCACTTTGGTGATAGTGATCACAATTTGGTTCGGTTTACCTTAGCGATGGGCAGGGACAGGTATATACCGCAGGGCAAGAATTATAGCTGGGGGAAAGGAAATTATGATGCGATTAGGCAAGATTTAGGATGCGTAGGATGGGGAAGGAAACTGCAGGGGATGGGAACAATCGAAATGTGGAGCTTATTCAAGGAGCAGCTACTGCGTGTCCTTGATAAGTATGTACCTGTGAGGCAGGGAGGAAGTTGTCGAGCGAGGGAGCCGTGGTTTACTAAAGAAGTTGAAGCGCTTGTCAAGAGGAAGAAGAAGGCTTATGTTAGGATGACGTGAAGGCTCAGTTAGGGCGCTTGAGAGTTACAAGCTAGCCAGGAAGGATCTAAAGGGAGAGCTAAGAAGAGCAAGGAGAGGACACGAGAAGTCATTGGCGGATAGGATCAGGGAAAACCCTAAGGCTTTCTATAGGTATATCAGGAATAAAAGAATGACTAGAGTTAGATTAGGGCCAATCAAGGATATTAGTGGGAAGTTGTGTGTGGAATCAGAGGAGATAGGGGAAGGGTGAAATGAATATTTTTCGTCAGTATTTACAGTAGAG